>NC_091374.1:1116908-1401908 GCF_038502225.1 Cherax quadricarinatus
ACATTCACAACACCAACAACAAAAACATTACATTCACAACACCAACAACAAAAACATTACATTCACAACACCAGAAACAAAAACATTACATTCACAACACCAGCAACAAAAACATTACATTCACAACACCAACAACAAAAACATTACATTCACAACACCAACAACAAAAACATTACATTCACAACACCAACAACAAAAACATTACATTCACAACACCAGAAACAAAAACATTACATTCACAACACCAGCAACAAAAACATTACATTCACAACACCAGCAACAAAAACATTACATTCACAACACCAACAACAAAAACATTACATTCACAACACCAACAACAAAAACATTACATTCACAACACCAACAACAAAAACATTACATTCACAACACCAGAAACAAAAACATTACATTCACAACACCAGCAACAAAAACATTACATTCACAACACCAACAACAAAAACATTACATTCACAACACCAACAACAAAAACATTACATTCACAACACCAACAACAAAAACATTACATTCACAACACCAGAAACAAAAACATTACATTCACAACACCAGCAACAAAAACATTACATTCACAACACCAGCAACAAAAACATTACATTCACAACACCAGCAACAAAAACATTACATTCACAACACCAACAACAAAAACATTACATTCACAACACCAGCAACAAAAACATTACATTCACAACACCAGCAACAAAAACATTACATTCACAACACCAGCAACAAAAACATTACATTCACAACACCAACAACAAAAACATTACATTCACAACACCAACAACAAAAACATTACATTCACAACACCAGAAACAAAAACATTACATTCACAACACCAGAAACAAAAACATTACATTCACAACACCAGAAACAAAAACATTACATTCACAACACCAACAACAAAAACATTACATTCACAACACCAGCAACAAAAATAATTAATTTATAATTAAAAACATAATTACCAACTCATCGAAATTTAAAATTTAATAGTAGGCGAGTAGGTGAAGGTGTAGGTGCAGGTGTCTGGGTGAAGGTGAAGGTGTAGGTGAAGGTGTAGGTGCAGGTGTCTGGGTGAAGATGAAGGTGTAGGTGAAGGTGTAGGTGCAGGTGTCTGGGTGAAGGTGAAGGTGTAGGTGCAGGTGTCTGGGTGTAGGTGCACGTGTCTAGGTGTAGGTGAAGATGTAGGTGCAGGTGTCTGGGTGTAGGTGAAGGTGTAGGTGCAGGTGTCTGGGTGAAGGTGTAGATGAAGGTGTAGGTGCAGGTGTCTGGGTGTAGGTGAAGGTGTAGGTGCAGGTGTCTGGGTGTAGGTGAAGGTGTAGGTGCACGTGTCTGGGTGTAGGTGAAGGTGTAGGTGCACGTGTCTGGGTGTAGGTGAAGGTGTAGGTGCACGTGTCTGGGTGTAGGTGAAGGTGTAGGTGCACGTGTCTGGGTGAAGGTGTAGGTGCACGTGTCTGGGTGAAGGTGTAGGTGCACGTGTCTGGGTGTAGGTGAAGGTGTAGGTGCACGTGTCTGGGTGTAGGTGAAGGTGTAGGTGCAGGTGTCTGGGTGAAGGTGAAGGTGTAGGTGCAGGTGTCTGGGTGAAGGTGAAGGTGTAGGTGCAGGTGTCTGGGTGAAGGTGAAGGTGTAGGTGCAGGTGTCTGGGTGTAGGTGCACGTGTCTGGGTGTAGGTGAAGATGTAGGTGCAGGTGTCTGGGTGTAGGTGAAGGTGTAGGTGCAGGTGTCTGGGTGAAGGTGTAGATGAAGGTGTAGGTGCAGGTGTCTGGGTGTAGGTGAAGGTGTAGGTGCAGGTGTCTGGGTGTAGGTGAAGGTGTAGGTGCACGTGTCTGGGTGTAGGTGAAGGTGTAGGTGCACGTGTCTGGGTGTAGGTGAAGGTGTAGGTGCACGTGTCTGGGTGTAGGTGAAGGTGTAGGTGCACGTGTCTGGGTGAAGGTGTAGGTGCACGTGTCTGGGTGTAGGTGAAGGTGTAGGTGCACGTGTCTGGGTGTAGGTGAAGGTGTAGGTGCACGTGTCTGGGTGTAGGTGAAGGTGTAGGTGAAGGTGTAGGTGCAGGTGTCTGGGTGTAGGTGAAGGTGTAGGTGCACATGTCTGGGTGTAGGTGAAGGTGTAGGTGTAGGTGCACGTGTTTGGGTGTAGGTGTAGGTGAAGGTGTCTGGGTGTAGGTGAAGGTGTCTGGGTGTAGGTGCACGTGTCTGGGTGTAGGTGAAGGTGTAGGTGAAGGGGTAGGTGCACGTGTCTGGGTGTAGGCGAATTTGTAGGTGCACGTGTCTGGGTGTAGGTGAAGGTGTAGGTGCACGTGTCTGGGTGTAGGTGTCTGGGTGTAGGTGAAGGTGTAGGTGTCTGGGTGTAGGTGTCTGGGTGTAGGTGAAGGTGTAGGTGTCTGGGTGTAGGTGTCTGGGTGTAGGTGTCTGGGTGTAGGTGAAGGTGTAGGTGTCTGGGTGAAGGTGTAGGTGTCTGGGTGTAGGTGCATGTGTCTGGGTGTAGGTGAACGTGTAGGTGTCTGGGTGTAGGTGAAGGTTTAAGTGCATGTGTCTGGGTGTAGGTGCATGTCTGAGTGTAGGTGAAAGTGTAGGTGCATGTGTCTGAGTGTAGGTGAAGCTTTGGGTAAAGATGTGGGTACATGTCTGGGTGTAGGTGAGGCTTAGGTGAAGGTAGAGGTACATGTGTCTGGGAGCAGGTGAAGCTTAGGTGAAGGTGGCTGGCTGTGGGTGGTGTAAGCTTAGTTAAGCTCACCCATCCTCTCCATTCTTCTCCTATATCTCTTTCTTTATCCTTCTTCCTCATCCCTACATCCTTCCCTTCCCTCAATCCTCCTCCCAGATCCTCTCCTCTGAACCACACCCAACATCACATTCCTAAATATTGAAATTCGTCTGGCATTCACAGTTGTGATTTTGTGATTGAGTCAATAAGTTAATGTAGCACCTATAACTTCCTTTATTACTACCAATATTTTGTGATTCAATAAAGTTAATGTAGCACCTATAACTGCCTTTATTCCTACTAATATTTCGTGATACAATAAAGTTAATGTAACACCTATAACTTCCTTTATTACTACCAATATTTTGTGATTCAATAAAGTTAATGTAGCACCTATAACTGCCTTTATTACTACTATTTCCTGATTCAATAAAGTTAATGTAGCACCTATAACTGCCTTTATTACTACTAATATTTCGTGATTCAATAAAGTTAATGTAGCATCTATAACTGCCTTTATTACTACTAATATTTTGTGATTCAATAAAGTTAATGTAGCACCTATAACTGCCTTTATTACTACTAGTATTTTGCGATTCAATAGATAAATGCAGCAACTATAATTGACTTTATTACTAACAATATTCATAACTTTGTTAATAGCTTAAACCAATCCAATTTGGAGGAAACTCTGGAAACAATGTGGGGAGGTCCCTCAGTGTGGGGGAGGTCCCTCAGTGTGGGGGAGGTCCCTCAGTGTGGGGGAGGTCCCTCAGTGTGGGGGAGGTCCCTCAGTGTGGGGGAGGTCCCTCAGTGTGGGGGAGGTCCCTCAGTGTGGGGGAGGTCCCTCAGTGTGGGGGAGGTCCCTCAGTGTGGGGGAGGTCCCTCAGTGTCTGGGGGAGGTCCCTCAGTGTCTGGGGGAGGTCCCTCAGTGTGGGGGAGGTCCCTCAGTGTCTGGGGGAGGTCCCTCAGTGTCTGGGGGAGGTCCCTCAGTGTGGGGGAGGTCCCTCAGTGTGGGGGAGGTCCCTCAGTGTGGGGGAGGTCCCTCAGTGTCTGGGGGAGGTCCCTCAGTGTCTGGGGGAGGTCCCTCAGTGTGGGGGAGGTCCCTCAGTGTCTGGGGGAGGTCCCTCAGTGTCTGGGGGAGGTCCCTCAGTGTGGGGGAGGTCCCTCAGTGTGGGGGAGGTCCCTCAGTGTGGGGGAGGTCCCTCAGTGTGGGGGAGGTCCCTCAGTGTCTGGGGGAGGTCCCTCAGTGTCTGGGGGAGGTCCCTCAGTGTGGGGGAGGTCCCTCAGTGTGGGGGAGGTCCCTCAGTGTGGGGGAGGTCCCTCAGTGTGGGGGAGGTCCCTCAGTGTGGGGGAGGTCCCTCAGTGTGGGGGAGGTCCCTCAGTGTCTGGGGGAGGTCCCTCAGTGTCTGGGGGAGGTCCCTCAGTGTGGGGGAGGTCCCTCAGTGTCTGGGGGAGGTCCCTCAGTGTCTGGGGGAGGTCCCTAAGTGTGGGGGAGGTCCCTCAGTGTGGGGGAGGTCCCTCAGTGTGGGGGAGGTCCCTCAGTGTCTGGGGGAGGTCCCTCAGTGTCTGGGGGAGGTCCCTCAGTGTCTGGGGGAGGTCCCTCAGTGTGGGGGAGGTCCCTCAGTGTGGGGGAGTTCCCTCAGTGTGGGGGAGGTCCCTCAGTGTGGGGGAGGTCCCTCAGTGTGGGGGAGGTCCCTCAGTGTGGGGGAGGTCCCTCAGTGTGGGGGAGGTCCCTCAGTGTGGGGGAGGTCCCTCAGTGTCTGGGGGAGGTCCCTCAGTGTCTGGGGGAGGTCCCTCAGTGTGGGGGAGGTCCCTCAGTGTGTGGGGGCGGTCGCGCAGTGTGGGGGAGGTCCCTCAGTGTGGGGGAGGTCCCTCAGTGTCTGGGGGAGGTCCCTCAGTGTGGGGGAGGTCCCTCAGTGTCTGGGGGAGGTCCCTCAGTGTCTGGGGGAGGTCCCTCAGTGTGGGGGAGGTCCCTCAGTGTGGGGGAGGTCCCTCAGTGTCTGGGGGAGGTCCCTCAGTGTGGAGGAGGTCCCTCAGTGTGGGGGAGGTCCCTCAGTGTCTGGGGGAGGTCCCTCAGTATGGGGGAGGTCCCTCAGTGTGGGGGAGGTCCCTCAGTGTCTGGGGGAGGTCCCTCAGTGTGGGGGAGGTCCCTCAGTGTCTGGGGGAGGTCCCTCAGTGTGGGGGAGGTCCCTCAGTGTCTGGGGGAGGTCCCTCAGTGTGGGGGAGGTCCCTCAGTGTGGGGGAGGTCCCTCAGTGTCTGGGGGAGGTCCCTCAGTGTGGGGGAGGTCCCTCAGTGTGGGGGAGGTCCCTCAGTGTGGGGGAGGTCCCTTAGTGTCTGGGGGAGGTCCCTCAGTGTGGGGGAGGTCCCTCAGTGTGGGGGAGGTCCCTCAGTGTGGGGGAGGTCCCTCAGTGTCTGGGGGAGGTCCCTCAGTGTGGGGGAGGTCCCTCAGTGTCTGGGGGAGGTCCCTCAGTGTGGGGGAGGTCCCTCAGTGTCTGGGGGAGGTCCCTCAGTGTGGGGGAGGTCCCTCAGTGTGGGGGAGGTCCCTCAGTGTTTGGGGGAGGTCCCTCAGTGTGGGGGAGGTCCCTCAGTGTGGGGGAGGTCCCTCAGTGTCTGGGGGAGGTCCCTCAGTGTGGGGGAGGTCCCTCAGTGTGGGGGAGGTCCCTCAGTGTCTGGGGAGGTCCCTCAGTGTGGGGGAGGTCCCTCAGTGTCTGGGGGAGGTCCCTCAGTGTGGGGGAGGTCCCTCAGTGTGGGGGAGGTCCCTCAGTGTGGGGGAGGTCCCTCAGTGTGGGGGAGGTCCCTCAGTGTCTGGGGGAGGTCCCTCAGTGTCTGGGGGAGGTCCCTCAGAGTGGGGGAGGTCCCTCAGTGTGGGGAAGGTCCCTCAGTGTCTGGGGGAGGTCCCTCAGTGTCTGAGGGAGGTTCCTCAGTGTCTGGGGGAGGTCCCTCAGTGTGAGGGAGGTCCCTCAGTGTCTGGGGGAGGTCACTCAGTGTCTGGGGGAGGTCCCTCAGTGTCTGCGGGAGGTCCCTCAGTGTCTGGGGGAGGTCACTCAGTGTCTGGGGGAGGTCCCTCAGTGTGGGGGAGGTCCCTCAGTGTCTGGGGGAGGTCCCTCAGTGTCTGGGGGAGGTCCCTCAGTGTGAGGGAGGTCCCTCAGTGTCTGGGGGAGGTCCCTCAGTGTCTGGGGGAGGTCCCTCAGTGTGGGGGAGGTCCCTCAGAGTGGGGGAGGTCCCTCGGTGTGGGGGAGGTCCCTCGGTGTGGGGGAGGTCCCTCAGTGTCTGGGGGAGGTCCCTCAGAGTGAGGGATGTTCCTCAGTGTGGGGGAGGTCCCTCAGTGTCTGGGGGAGGGACCTCAGTGTGAGGGAGGTCCTCAGTGTCTGGGGGAGGTCCCTCAGTATGCGGGAGGTCCCTCAGTGTGGGGGAGGTCCCTCAGTGTGGGGGAGGTCCCTCAGTGTCTGGGGGAGGTCCCTCTGTGTCTGGGGGAGGTCCCTCCGTGGGGGGATGTCCGTCAGGTCCTCATCAGCAGAAGAGGACCTCACTTAGCGCTCGAAATATACACACCAAATGTAATCTACGCATCTACTATCTCCATGTGAGTTCCTGCCGCCTATGATGTGTTTAAAAACACCCATACACATACACACACAATATTATATATATATATATATATATATATATATATATATATATATATATATATATATATATATATATATATATATATATATATATATATATATATATGTGTGTGTGTGTTTGTGTGTGTGTGTGTGTGTATCCCTTTGGGTTTTCTTCTATTTTCTTATTAGTTCTTGCTCTTGTTTATTTCGTCTTGTCTCCATGGGGAAGTGGAACAGAATTCTTCCTCCGTAAGCCATGAACGTTGTAAGAGAACGCTCTAAAATGCTGGGAGCAAGGTGCTAGTAACCCCTTGTGTGTGTGTGATATATATATATATATATATATATATATATATATATATATATATATATATATATATATATATATATATATATATATATATATATATATACACACACACACATACACACACACACAATAATATCACAGTAAACAGGCGATTTCAGAATATGCAAAACAACCACTGTGAAAGAATAATGAAATTCGAGCGCTTTTGTGACTTCTCACATTATCAAGGAACAATGATAATGTGAGTAGTCACGAAAGCGCTTGGAATTTCACTATTCTTTCACAGTGGCTGTTTTGCATGCATGCATGCATATATATATATATATATATATATATATATATATATATATATATATATATATATATATATATATATATATATATATATTATTAACACATTGGCCGATTCCCACCAAGGCAGAGTGGCCCGAAAAAGAAAAACTTTCACCATCATTCACTCCATCACTGTCTTGCCAGAAGGGTGCTTTACACTACAGTTTTTAAACTGCAACATTAACACCCCTCCTTCAGAGTGCAGGCACTGTACTTCCCATCTCCAGGACTCAAGTCCGGCCTGCCGGTTTCCCTGAATCCCTTCATAAATATTACTTTGCTCACACTCCAACAGCACATCAAGTATTAAAAACCATTTGTCTCCATTCACTCCTATCAAACACGCTCACGCATGCCCGCTGTAAGTCCAAGCCCCTCGCACACAAAACCTCCTTTACCCCCTCCTTCCAACCTTTCCTAGGCCGACCCCTACCCCGCCTTCCTTCCACAACAAACTGATACACTCTCGAAGTCATTCTCTTTCTCTCCATTCTCTCTACATGTCCGAACCACCTCAACAACCCTTCCTCAGCCCTCTGGACAACAGTTTTGGCAATCCCGCACCTCCTCCTAACTTCCAAACTACGAATTCTCTGCATTATATTCACACCACACATTGCCCTCAGGCATGACATCTCCACTGCCTCCAGCCTTCTCCTCACTGCAACATTCATCACCCATGCTTCACACCCATACAGGAGCGTTGGTAAAACAATACTCTCATACATTCCCCTCTTTGCTTCCAAGGACAAAGTTCTTTGTCTCCACAGACTCCTAAGTGCACCGCTCACCCTTTTCCCCTCATCAATTCTATGATTCACCTCATCTTTCACAGACCCATCCGCTGACACGTCCACTCCCAAATATCTGAATACATTCGCCTCTTCCATACTCTCTCCCTGCAATCTGACATTCAATCTTTCATCACCTAATCTTTTTGTTATCCTCATAACCTTACTCTTTCCTGTCTTCACTTTCAATTTTCTTCTTTTACATACCCTACCAAATTCATCCACCAACCTCTGCAACTTCTCTTCAGAATCTCCCAAGAGCACAGTGTCATCAGCAAAGAGCAACTGTGACAACTCCCACTTTATGTGTGACTCTTTATCTTTTAACTCCACGCCTCTTGCCAAGACCCTCGCATTTACTTCTCTTACAACCCCATCTATAAATATATTGAACAACCACAGTGACATCACACATCCTTGTCTAAGGCCTACTTTTACTGGGAAATAATCTCCCTCTTTCCTACACGCTCTAACTTGAGCCTCACTATCCTCGTAAAAACTTTTCACTGTTTTCAGTAACCTACCTCCTATACCATACATCTGCAACATCTGCCACATTGCTCCCCTATCCACCCTGCCATACACCTTTTCCAAATCCATAAATGCCACGAAAACCTCTTTAGCCTTATCTAAATACTGTTCTCTTACATGTTTTACTGTAAACACCTGGTCTACACACCCCTTACCTTTCCTAAAGCCTCCTTGTTCATCTGCTATCCTATTCTCTGCCTTACTCTTAATTCAATAACAACTCTATCATACACTTTACCAGGTATACTCAACAGACTTATCCCCCTATAATTTTTGCACTCTCTTTTGTCCCCTTTGCCTTTATACAAAGGAACTATGCATGCTCTCTGCCAATCCCTAGGTACCTTACCCTCTTCCATACATTTATTAAATAATAGCACCAACCACTCCAAAACTATATCCCCACCTGCTTTTAACATTTCTATCTTTATCCCATCAATCCCAGCTGCCTTACCCCCTTTCGTTCTACCTACTGCCTCACGAACTTTCCCCACACTCACAACTGGCTCTTCCTCATTTCTACAAGATGTTATTCCTCCTTGCCCTATACACGAAATCACAGCTTCCCTATCTTCATCAACATTCAACAATTCCTCAAAATATTCCCTCCATCTTCCCAATACCTCTAACTCTCCATTTAATAACTCTCCTTTCCTATTTTTAACTGACAAATCCATTTGCTCTCTAGGCTTCCTTAACTTGTTATCTCACTCCAAAACTTTTTTTTATTTTCAACAAAATTTGTTGATAACATCTCACTCTCTCATTTGCTCTCTTTTTACATTGCTTCACCACTCTCAACCTCTCTCTTTTTCTCCATATACTCTTCCCTCCTTGCATCACTTCTACTTTGTAAAAACTTCTCATATGCTAACTTTTTCTCCCTTACTACTCTCTTTGCATCATCATTCCACCAATCGCTCCTCTTCCCTCCCACACCCACTTTCCTGTAACCACAAACTTCTGCTGAACACTCTAACACTACATTTTTAAACCTACCCCATACCTCTTCGACCGCATTGCCTATGCTCTCATTAGCCCATCTATCCTTCAATAGTTTATATATATATATATATATATATATATATATATATATATATATATATATATATATATATATATGTATGTATGTTATATGGTCTATGAAAGATGAGGTGAATCATAGAATTGATGAGGAGAAAAGGGTGAGTGGAGCACTTAGGAGTCTGTGGAGACAAAGAACTTTGTCCTTGGAGGCAAAGAGGGGAATGCACGAGAGTATAGTTTTACCAACGCTCCTGTATGGGTGTGAAGCATGGGTGATGAATGTTGCAGTGAGGAGAAGGCTAGAGGCAGTGGAGATGTCATGTCTGAGGGCAATGTGTGGTGTGAATATAATGCAGAGAATTCGTAGTTTGGAAGTTAGGAGGAGGTGCGGGATTACCAAAACTGTTGTCCAGAGGGCTGAGGAAGGGTTGAGGTGGTTCGGACATGTAGAGAGAATGGAGCGAAACAGAGTGACTTCAAGAGTGTATCAGTCTGTAGTGGAAGGAAGGCGGGGTAGGGGTCGGCCTAGAAAAGGTTGGAGGGAGGGGGTAAAGGAGGTTTTGTGTGCGAAGGGCTTGGACTTCCAGCAGGCGTGCGTGAGCGTGTTTGATAGGAGTGAATGGAGACAAATGGTTTTTAACACTTGACGTGCTGTTGGAGTGTAAGCAAAGTAACATTTATGAAGGGGTTCAGGGAAACCGGCAGGCCGGACTTGAGTCCTGGAGATGGGAAGTACAGTGCCTGCACTCTGAAGGAGGGGTGTAAATGTTGCAGTTTAAAAACTGTAGTGTAAAGCACCCTTCTGACAAGACAGTGATGGAGTGAATGATGGTGAAAGTTTTTCTTTTTCGGGCCACCCTGCCTTGGTGGGAATCGACCAGTGTGTGATAATATATATAAAATAAATATATATATATATATATATATATATATGTATATATATATATATATATATATATATATATATATATATATATATATATATATATATATATATATATATATATATATATATATATATAATCAGAGTGATTATTCTGTACACAATAAGATCACAGTAAACAGGGGATATCACAATATACAGAATAACCACTGTGGAAAAAAATATAGTGAAAATCCAGCGCATTCTTGATTTTTCACATTATCAAAGAATTTCACTAATATATATAGTCATTAAAATTCGATCCACTGAAATAAAAGTAACGCCGATTCCTTGGATTAAGAGCCTTTTAGTCATGCAGGCACAATGACCCCAGCGCAGAAAAATGGGCCACAAGCGCTAAACTCTTATGGATTACATAGCGTCTGGGGAACGGGTGGTAATGAAGTATAATCCAAGAAGAGAAGTCCAGTTCCTTGGATCAAGAGCCCCTGAGCGGCATCACAAACACAAACTTAACACCAACAAGGTTTCATACAAACTTTTAATTACAAAAAAAAAAATCAAAGATCAATGTTTTTATTAGTGTTATTACTTGTTTTTTATTAGTGTTTTTACTTGTGTTTTATTAGTGTTTTACTTGTGTTTTATTAGTGTTTTACTTGTGTTTTATTAGTGATATTACTTGTGTTTTTATTAGTGTTTTACTTGTGTTTTTATTAGTGTTTTTACTTGTGTTTTTATTAGTGTTTTACTTGTGTTTTTATTAGTGTTTCACTTGTGTTTTTAATTTTTACTTGTGTTTTTATTAGTGTTTTACTTGTGTTTTATTAGTGTTTTACTTGTTTTTATTAATTTTTACTTGTGTTTTTATTAGTGTTTTACTTGTGTTTTTATTAGTGTTTTACTTGTGTTTTTATTAATTTTTACTTGTTTTTATTAGTGTTTTACTTGTGTTTTATTAGTGTTTTTACTTGTGTTTTTATTAATTTTTACTTGTGTTTTTATTAGTGTTTTACTTGTGTTTTTATTAGAGTTTTTACTTGTGTTTTTATTAGTGTTTTACTTGAGTTTTTATTAGTGTTTTACTTGTGTTTTTATTAGTGTTTTTACTTGTTTTTATTAGTGTTTTACTTGTGTTTTTATTAGTGTTTTTACTTGTGTTTTATTAGTGATATTACTTGTGTTTTATTAGTGTTTTACTTGTGTTTTTATTAATTTTTACTTGTGTTTTTATTGGTGTTTTAACTTGTGTTTTTATTAGTGTTTTTACTTGTGTTTTTATTAGTTTTTACTTGTGTTTTTATTAATTTTTACTTGTGTTTTTATTAGTGTTTTAACTTGTGTTTTATTAGTGTTTTTACTTGTGTTTTTATTAGTGTTTTTACTTCTTTTTATTAGTTTTTACTTGTGTTTTTATTAGTTTTTACTTGTGTTTTTATTAGTGTTTTTACTTGTTTTTATTAGTTTTTACTTGTGTTTTTATTAGTTTTTACTTGATTTATTAGTGTTTTTACTTGTGTTTTTATTAGTGTTTTTACTTGTGTTTTTATTAGTGTTTTTACTTGTGTTTTTATTAGTGTTTTTACTTGTTTTTATTAGTTTTTACTTGTGTTTTTATTAGTTTTTACTTGTGTTATTATTAGTTTTTACTTGTGTTTTTATTAGTTTTACTTGTGTTTTTATTAGTGTTTTTACTTGTTTTTATTAGTTTTTACTTGTGTTTTTATTAGTTTTTACTTGTGTTATTATTAGTTTTTACTTGTGTTTTTATTAGTTTTACTTGTGTTTTTATTAGTGTTTTTACTTGTTTTTATTAGTTTTTACTTGTGTTTTTATTAGTGTTTTACTTAGTGTTTTTATTAGTTTTTACTTGTTTTATTAGTGTTTTACTTGTGTTTTTATTAGTTTTTACTTGTGTTTTTATTAGTGTTTTACTTGTTTTTATTAGTTTTTACTTGTTTTATTAGTGTTTTTACTTGTGTTTTTATTAGTTTTTACTTGTGTTTTTATTAGTTTTTACTTGTTTTATTAGTGTTTTTACTTGTGTTTTTATTAGTTTTTACTTGTTTTATTAGTGTTTTTACTTGTGTTTTTATTAGTTTTTACTTGTTTTATTAGTGTTTTTACTTGTGTTTTTATTAGTTTTTACTTGTGTTTTTATTAGTTTTTACTTGTTTTATTAGTGTTTTTACTTGTGTTTTTATTAGTTTTTACTTGTTTTATTAGTGTTTTTACTTGTGTTTTTATTAGTTTTTACTTGTTTTATTAGTGTTTTTACTTGTGTTTTTATTAGTTTTTACTTGTGTTTTTATTAGTTTTACTTGTGTTTTTATTAGTTTTACTTGTGTTTTTTAGTTTTACTTGTGTTTTTATTAGTTTTACTTGTGTTTTTATTAGTTTTTACTTGTGTTTTTATTAGTTTTACTTGTGTTTTTATTAGTTTTACTTGTGTTTTTATTAGTTTTTACTTGTGTTTTTATTAGTTTTACTTGTGTTTTTATTAGTTTTACTTGTGTTTTTATTAGTGTTTTTACTTGTGTTTTTATTAGTTTTTACTTGTGTTTTTATTAGTGTTTTTACTTGTTTTTATTAGTTTTTACTTGTGTTTTTATTAGTGTTTTTACTTGTTTTTATTAGTTTTTACTTGTGTTTTTATTAGTGTTTTTACTTGTTTTTATAAGTTTTTACTTGTGTTTTTATTAGTGTTTTTACTTGTGTTTTTATTAGTTTTTACTTGTGTTTTTATTAGTGTTTTACTTGTGTTTTTATTAGTGTTTTTACTTGTTTTTATTAGTGTTTTACTTGTGTTTTTATTAGTGTTTTTACTTGTTTTTATTAGTTTTTACTTGTGTTTTTATTAGTGTTTTTACTTGTGTTTTTATTAGTTTTTACTTGTGTTTTTAGTGTTTTTACTTGTGTTTTTAGTGTTTTTACTTGTTTTTATTAGTGTTATTACACTTAAAAGATAATATTAGTGGAGAGACTATTATACCACTATTATACAACCACTATTATACAACCACTATTATACAACCACTATTATACAACCACTATTATACAACCACTTATTATACAACCACTATTATACAACCACTATTATACAACCACTTATTATACAACCACTATTATACAACCACTATTATACAACCACTTATTATACAACCACTATTATACAACCACTTATTATACAACCACTATTATACAACCACTTACTATACAACCACTATTATACAACCACTATTATACAACCACTTATTATACAACCACTATTATACAACCACTATTATACAACCACTTATTATACAACCACTATTATACAACCACTTATTATACAACCACTATTATACAACCACTATTATACAACCACTTATTATACAACCACTATTATACAACCACTTATTATACAACCACTATTATACAACCACTTATTATACAACCACTATTATACAACCACTATTATACAACCACTATTATACAATCACTATTATACAACCACTATTATACAACCACTTATTATACAACCACTATTATACAACCACTATTATACAACCACTTATTATACAACCACTATTATACAACCACTATTATACAACCACTTATTATACAACCACTATTATACAACCACTTATTATACAACCACTATTATACAACCACTATTATACAACCACTTACTATACAACCACTATTATACAACCACTATTATACAACCACTTATTATACAACCACTATTATACAACCACTATTATACAACCACTTATTATACAACCACTATTATACAACCACTATTATACAACCACTTATTATACAACCACTTATTATACAACCACTATTATACAACCACTATTATACAACCACTTATTATACAACCACTATTATACAACCACTTATTATACAACCACTATTATACAACCACTTATTATACAACCACTATTATACAACCACTATTATACAACCACTATTATACAACCACTATTATACAACCACTATTATACAACCACTATTATACAACCACTCATACAACCACTATTATACAACCACTATTATACAACCACTATTATACAACCACTTATTATACAACCACTATTATACAACCACTATTATACAACCACTTATTATACAACCACTTATTATACAACCACTATTATACAACCACTATTATACAACCACTTATTATACAACCACTATTATACAACCACTTATTATACAACCACTATTATACAACCACTTATTATACAACCACTATTATACAACCACTTATTATACAACCACTATTATACAACCACTTATTATACAACCACTATTATACAACCACTTATTATACAACCACTATTATACAACCACTATTATACAACCACTCATTATACAACCACTCATTATACAACCAATCATTATACAACCACTATTATACAACCACTATTATACAACCACTTATTATACAACCACTATTATACAACCACTATTATACAACCACTCATTATACAACCACTATTATACAACCACTTATTACCTGGAGGTTATTCCGGGGATCAACGCCCCCGCGGCCCTGTCCATGACCAGGCCTCCCGATGGATCAGGGCCTGATCAACTAGGCTGTTACTGCTGGCCGCACGCAGTCCAACGTACGAGCCACAGCCCGGCTGATCCGGCACTGACTTTAGGTATCTGTCCAGCTCTCTCTTGAAGGCAGCCTGGGGTTTATTGGCAATTCCCCTAATGCTTGATGGGAGGCTGTTGAACAGTCTTGGGCCTCGGACACTTATGGTGTTTTCCCTTAGTGTACCACTGGCGCCCCTACTTTTTATTGGGGGCATTTTGCATCGCCTGCCCAGTCTTTTACTTTCGTAGGGAGTGATTTCTGTGTGCAGATTTCGGACCATTCCTTCCAAGATTTTCCAAGTGTAGATTATGATATATCTCTCCCTCCTGCGTTCCAACGAGTACAAGTCAAGTGCTTCCAAGCGTTCCCAGTAGTTAAGGTGCTTGACAGAACTTATACGTGCAGTAAAGGATCTCTGTACACTCTCTAGATCTGCGATTTCACCTGCTTTGAATGGAGATGTTAATGTACAGCAGTATTCCAGCCTAGAGAGAACAAGTGATTTGAAAAGGATCACCATGGGCTTGGCATATCTCGTTTTGAAAGTTCTCATTATCCATCCTATCATTTTCTTTGCACGTGCGATCGTGGCACTGTTGTGATCCTTGAAAGTGAGATCCTCAGACGTAATATTACTACTCCCAGGTCCCTTACATTATTTTTCCGCTCTATTGTATGGCCGGAGTCAGTAGTATACTCTGTTCTAGTTATTATCTCCTCCAGTTTTCCATAACGGAGTAGTTGGAATTTGTCCTCATTGAACATCATATTGTTTACCGTTGCCCACTGGAAAACTTTGTTTATATCTTCTTGGAGGTTAACCGCGTCCTCAGCAGATGACAGCCTCATGCAGATCATAGTATCATCCGCAAAGGATGATACGGTGCTGTGATGTATATCTCTGTCTATGTCTGATATGAGGATAAGGAATAAGATGGGGGCGAGTACTGCGCCTTGTGGAACAGAGCTCTTCACTATGGCAGCCTCCGATTTAACTCTGTTGACCACTACTCTGTGTGCTCGATTTGTTAGGAAGTTGAAGATCCATCTCCCCACTTTCCCAGTTATTCCTTTAGCACGTATTTTATGGGCTATTACGCCATGATCGCATTTGTCAAATGCTTTTGCAAAGTCTGTGTATATTACATCTGCATTCTGATTTTCTTCCAGTGCATCCAAGGCCATGTCATAGTGATCCAGTAGTTGTGAGAGGCAGGAGCGACCTGCCCTGAACCCATGTTGCCCTGGATTGTGCAGATTTTGGGAATCCAGGTGATTTGCAATCCTGCTTCTTAGCACTCTTTCAAAGATTTTTATGATGTGGGACGTCAGAGCTATTGGTCTATAGTTCTTAGCTAATGCTTTGCTGCCACCTTTATGGAGTGGGGCTATATCCGTTGTTTTAAGTGACTGTGGAATTTCACCCATGTCCAAGCTCCTCCTCCATAGTGTACTTAGGGCACGCGAGAGGGGTTTCTTGCAGTTCTTAATGAAAACAGAGTTCCACGAGTCTGGGCCCGGGGCTGAGTGCATAGGCATGTTGTCAATGGCTTTTTCGAAATCTGTCGGAGTTAGGGTAATGTCGGAAATCTGGCATACATTTATGGAGTTTTGAGGCTCATTCATGAAGAAATCATTTGGGTCGTCGATCCTCAGACCGATTAGTGGTTCACTAAACAGAGTCGTACTGGGATTTCAATATTTCACTCATTTCCTTGTTGTCATCTGTGTAAGTCCCATCCTGTCTGAGTAAGGGCCCGATACTAGATGTGGTATTTGCCTTGTTTTTGGCATATGAAAAGAAATATTTTGAATTTCTTTCAATTTTACTAATAGCTTTAAGCTCCTCCTGCCTCTCCTGGTTCCTGTAAGAGTCATTTAGCTTAAGTTCGATAGTTTCCACTTCCCTGGTCAGCGTCTCCTTTCGTGTATCAGATATTCTAGCACTCCTGAGGAGCTCAGTGACTCTTCGTCGCCTTCTGTAGAGGGAGCGTCTTTTTCTCTCCAGTTTACTCCTGCCCTTCTTTCTTAGGGGAATATGCCTAGAACATGCTTCGGCTATCAGGAAGTTGATCCTTTCAAGGCACTGGTTTGGATCCATGTTATTTAAGACATCTTCCCAACATGTTTCGTTTAGGACATGGTTTACCTGGTCCCAGTTGATGTTCTTGTTGTTGAAGTTGTATTTTGTGAAAACACCTTCACAGGTACATGCATTCTGCTGATCAGGACCCCTATGCATGTACGTCTGGACTTCGATTAGATTGTGATCGGAATTAGTTGTTTTTGATATTCTTATGTCTCTTATCAGCTTATCAGGTCCTCATTATTTGTGATGATAAGGTCAAGTGTGTTTTCTAGTCTTGTTGGCTCCACTATCTGCTGGCTTAAGGTGTGTTTTTCGCAGAGACTTAGTAGCTCATGTGTGTGTGACCTTTCATCTGCGCTACCTCCGGGGATTGTTTCAGCTATAACATTATTTGCTACATTCTTCCATTTTGTATGCCTTAGGTTGAAATCACCAAGCAGTAAGATGTTTGGGGATGGAGCTGGAAGGTTTTCCAAACAGTAATCAATTTTCAGTAGCTGTTCCTTGAACTGTTGTGAGGTTGCATCTGGTGGCTTGTATATAACCACAATGACTAGGTTTTGGTTCTTGATCTTTATTGATAGAACTTCAACTACCTCATTTGTGGTGTTCAGCAACTCCGTGCAGATAAGGGACTCTTTGACATACAGGCCAACCCCCCCTTGTTGCCTGTTTTTTCTGTCGCATCTAAAAAGGTTGTAACCACTTATCCATGGCTGCGCCTCCAGTCCAACAAGGCTCCAAGGTGGTGGACTATTTTTGTTATTTCCTTCCATTTTCTTTTTTCGTTTCCTGCCACTAAAAAATCACCTGGAGTTGGGTTGTCGTAGCTACTATTGTTTGTCTTGTGGGGTCTGTGCCTCCTGGTCCCTTTTAGATGGTATGCAGGACACTCGATGTTGTAACACTGCTTCTGGAGGACCGAGGAGTGGCACATTTTTGGGTGAAAGAAAGTACAGGAAGAAGAACGACACACTCCTTTAGACAGGAGGTCGCTACATTTTTTGGGATGGTCAAAGTTGCATGTCCCATTTTTTTCCCCTGTTATTCCATGCTTACAGATGCCCCAAACATAATATTTGCACAAATTCACCTTTGGTTGAGAATTTTTGGGAGATGTGTTGTCAATTTCTGCAGGTTCTGGGACTGCACTATAATCCTCAGTATCCAAGCCAGGGCCACCCCGTCCTGGATTCCATCTACTTTCCCCAGTAGAGGAAGAAGGAGGAGACTCCTCTCCAACATCTGTACTGTGGGCCACGGTCTATTATACAACCACTATTATACACTCATACAACCACTACTATACAACCACTCATTATACAACCACTATTATACCACTCATTATACAACCACTATTATACAACCACTATTATACACTCATACAACCAATATGATACAACCACTCATTATACAACCACTATTATACCACTCATTATACAACCACTATTATACAACCACTATTATACACTCATACAACCAATATTATACAACCACTCATTATACAACCACTATACAACCACTATTATACCACTCATTATACAACCACTATTATACAACCACTCATACAACCACACACAACTACACTCTGATCATCACAACCATACGCATACAACCACTCATTATAGTCCTCATAAAAGCACGATCAAACAACGACACTCATTATACAGTATACATCCACAGCCCTCATGCAGGCAGCCAGGGATCTGTTGGTAGCTTCCCTTATGTATGAAGGGTGTTGAGGAGTCTTGGTCCCCGCACACTCACTTATTGTGAGTGTTTAGGGGGACCAAGTGTATCTATACTTCTCACTGAAGATACACTGAAACATACACTTCTCAGTGTAGATACACTGAGACATACACTTCGCAGTGTTTGTTTCTTGCTGAGGAGACAGTGTCGGTTGATTGAGGAATTGTTAGAGCAATGGTGTTGTGTTGGAGAGGCGCCGTGAGGGAGGGTTGAGGACTGGAGACAACAATGTTGGTGTGTTGGAGAGGCGCCGTGAGGGAGGGTTGGGGACTGGAGACAGCAATGTTGGTGTGTTGGAGAGGCGCCGTGAGGGAGGGTTGAGGACTGGAGACAACAATGTTGGTGTGTTGGAGAGGCGCCGTGAGGGAGGGTTGGGGACTGGAGACAACAATGTTGGTGTGTTGGAGAGGCGCCGTGAGGGAGGGTTGAGGACTGGAGACAACAATGTTGGTGTGTTGGAGAGGCGCCGTGAGGGAGGGTTGGGGACTGGAGACAGCACTGTGGTGGGCAGATAAAGCAGTCTACTGACTGCCAGGCTTCCTGGGGACTACCTGCCATCACAACGCTATCGCTATCCTGCAGTGCTGGGGGCCCCTTGCAGCCAGCAACCGGGGTCCCAGGGCCCGCTGCCCACATGTACTGGGGTTCTGGGGCACGGTTGTAGCATAAACTGGCTCCAGGGGCCCGGCACTGACATGAACCATAACAAACGGGCCTCCAGCTGTGGACATCATCAGATCTGTCAAAACTAGTATATAGATTAATACAACACAAGTGCATGAGTTGCTTATTGTTGACACATTTCGTCTACTTCGCAGCTTCTTCAGCCGAATACAAAGGCAGCAGCAGCTGGTATTGTGTACCATTTACAGAATGATATTTTCAAAACGCGAGATACCAAACAATGGTAGAACTCTTCACCGTCCAGGTGTTCTCACTTCAAGTTCCCGTGTTTACTCCTCTAGTATTCCAAGTGTGTCTTTCTCATCTAGAATACTGCTCTGACCTTACATCTCCACTCTTCACAAATTCTCTCTCTTTCTCGGCAAGAATATTCCGTTGTGCTGCCATCTCCTTTAAACGCTATAAAATATACAGAGATCACTCACTAGCCGCTGAGACTCGATAAAACTTCCGTCCCTGGGAGCGTCTCAGAGTACTCACATTGTCTCTCCAACGAAAACTACCGATTTTTTTTTGTTTTTTTTCAAAAAACTACAGAATTATTTTTTTCTACCACATGGGTTGTCTCCTGCGGTAAATAACTATTTACCCTCCAGCAGTTGCTGGAGGATGTGATAGACTTTTGACCAGACGCTCACAAAAGAGCAAACTAACCAGGGGTTGAGCAGCGTGCGGCAGTACAAGAACTATCCGAGCAAGCCACAGGGATGGTCAGGTATGGTCCCGGGCCCACAGGTCGCGCTTCGGGCCAGTGATGTCCAAGTGCGGTCCAGGGCCCTCAGGTGACCACAGGCACGGTCCAGAGCCCTCAGGTGGCCATAGGTGGGGTCCAGGGCCCTCAGGTGGCCACAGGTACAGTATAGGGCCCTCAGGTGGCCACAAGTACGGTCCAGGGCCCTCAGGTGGCCACAAGTGGGGTCCAGGGCCCTCATGTGGCTACAGGTACGGTCCAGGGCCCTCAGATGGCCACAGGTACGATCCAGGGCCCTCAGGTGGCCACAGGTACGACTCAGGGCCCTCCAATATAGTAAGCTACCTAGATAATAACATAAGCCCACCAGTGGTAATATTAAAGATACTTTTATAAGGAGTTTCCCACAGACGGATTTATCAAACGTTCTTATAAATCCCACTGTGGGCGAAACACCACTTTAATACTGACTTCGTAGGCCGAAAGTGCTTTGAAATTCCTTTTATTAATAGTACACAAATGCACTTCTCCAAGGCTGAGGAACTGATTACCTCAGTCATCTCTAATCTACTTATGTGAATCCAATATTAAGTCACCTTCTTATTCGACTGAAGAAACCCGGTGAGCAGGCGAAACTCTTCGACAATATATATAGCCAAGTGTTGTATATATATATGTCTTACTTATGAGTCGTTCACACCAGCTGGAAGTAAGGTGGTGGTGGTGGTACACCACTCACAACACCAGCTGAGAGTAAGGTGGTGGTGGTACACCACTCACAACACCAGCTGAGAGTAAGGTGGTGGTGGTACACCACTCACAACACCAGCTGAGAGTAAGATAGTGGTGGTACACCACTCACAACACCAGCTGAGAGTAAGGTGGTGGTGGTACACCACTCAACACCAGCTGGGAGTAAGATAGTGGTGGTACACGACTCACAACACAAGCTGAGAGTAAGATAGTGGTGGTACACTACTCACAACACAAGCTGAGAGTAAGATAGTGGTGGTACACCACTCACAACACAAGCTGAGAGTAAGATAGTGGTGGTACACCACTCACAACACCAGCTGGGAGTAAGATAGTGGTGGACACCACTCACAACACCAGCTGGGAGTAAGATAGTGGTGGTACACCACTCACAACACCAGCTGAGAGTAAGATAGTGGTGGTACACCACTCACAACACCAGCTGGGAGTAAGATAGTGGTGGTACACCACTCATAACACCAGCTGAGAGTAAGATAGTGGTGGTACACCACTCACAACACCAGCTGGGAGTAAGATAGTGGTGGTACACCACTCACAACACCAGCTGGGAGTAAGATAGTGGTGGACACCACTCACAACACCAGCTGAGAGTAAGATAGTGGTGGTACACCACTCACAACACCAGCTGAGAGTAAGATAGTGGTAGTACACCACTCACAACACCAGCTGGGAGTAAGATAGTGGTGGACACCACTCACAACACCAGCTGAGAGTAAGATAGTGGTAGTACACCACTCACAACACCAGCTGAGAGTAAGATAGTGGTGGTACACCACTCACAACACCAGCTGGGAGTAAGATAGTTGTGGTACACCACTCACAACACCAGCTGGGAGTAAGATAGTGGTGGTACACCACTCACAACACCAGCTGGGAGTAAGATAGTGGTGGTACACCACTCACAACACCAGCTGAGAGTAAGGTGGTGGTGGTATACCACTCACAACACCAGCTGGGAGTAAGACAGTGGTGGTACACCACTCACAACACCAGCTGAGAGTAAGACAGTGGTAGACACCACTCACAACACCAGCTGAGAGTAAGATAGTGGTGGACACCACTCACACCAGCTGAGAGTAAGATAGTGGTGGACACCACTCACAACACCAGCTGAGAGTAAGATAGTGGTAGTACACCACTCACAACACCAGCTGAGAGTAAGATAGTGGTGGACACCACTCACACCAGCTGAGAGTAAGATAGTGGTGGACACCACTTACAACACCAGCTGAGAGTAAGATAGTGGTGGACACCACTCACAACACCAGCTGAGAGTAAGATAGTGGTGGTACACCACTCACAACACCAGCTGAGAGTAAGATAGTGGTGGACGCCACTCACACCAGCTGAGAGTAAGATAGTGGTGGACACCACTCACAACACCAGCTGAGAGTAAGATAGTGGTGGACGCCACTCACACCAGCTGGGAGTAAGATAGTGGTGGTACACCACTCACAACACCAGCTCAGAGTAAGACAGTGGTAGACACCACTCACAACACCAGCTGAGAGTAAGATAGTGGTGGACACCACTCACACCAGCTGAGAGTAAGATAGTGGTGGACACCACTCACAACACCAGCTGAGAGTAAGATAGTGGTGGTGCACCACTCACTCACAATTTTCCTCTACGTACTTCGCCTGGTTTATGCTAATTAAGTGTTCACATTTTTGTACCCGGTGCTCGAGGCTGTCCATCACCTGAGTAGTATTTAACCATCTCAAACACCCGACCCACCATGACACATGTTCTGACTTGTTACCTTCTCAATGTCAGCTGTTCTATGATGTGTATTTGCTATCCAATACTAATATTTAATTTTATACATAAATTATATTTCTTTATCCATCATTCTGTTTTATTACATTCTACGTTTTATATTTTTTCACGCTTATTGAATAATTACCTCCCACGTTTGTTTACATTCTAAATATCATGTTAAAATTACCTATTAGTGTACTGATATAACAGCACATAACCCAGGTGCTACTGTTGAATGTACACACAACACACACACACACACCACACACACCACACACACACACACATACCACACACACACACCACACACACACCACACACACACACACACACACACACACACACACACACACACACACACACACACACCACAAACACACAAAAAACACACCACACACATACACACACACACACACACACACACACACACACACACACACACACACACACACACCATAAACACACACACGCACACACAACACACCAGACACACGCAACACACACAACACATACAACGTACAAACACAACACACAACCATCACACACACACACACACACACACACACACACACACACGCACACACGCACACACACACGCAACACACGCAACACACGCAACACACACACACACACACACACACACACACACACACACACACACTACAATAGCGCCCAACTCACCAGGAAAAGCGTACGTCATTATCAAAGTCACGAATATTCATGTTATAAGGCGTTAGAAGCAGCTATTGTAAGTTGCAGGTGTTGGTGTACATGGCAGTGTACATGGTGCCGGAATAGTGTTAGTGTACATGGTGTTAATGTACACGATATTACTGTGCACGGTGTTAGTATACATGGTGATAGTGTACATAGTGTTGGTGTACAAGGTGTTGGTGTACATGGTGATAGCGTACATGGTGTTGGTGTACATGGTGATAGCGTACATGGTGTTGGTGTACATGGTGATAGCGTACATGGTGTTGGTGTACATGGTGATAGCGTACATGGTGTTGGTGTACATGGTGATAGCGTACATGGTGGTGTACATGGTGATAGCGTACATGGTGTTGGTGTACATGGTGATAGCGTACATGGTGGTGTACATGGTGATAGCGTACATGGTGTTGGTGTACATGATGATAGCGTACATGGTGTTGGTGTACATGGTGATAGCGTACATGGTGTTGGTGTACATGGTGATAGCGTACATGGTGTTGGTGTACATGGTGATAGCGTACATGGTGTTGGTGTACATGGTGATAGCGTACATGGTGTTGGTGTACATGGTGATAGCGTACATGGTGGTGTACATGGTGATAGCGTACATGGTGTTGGTGTACATGGTGATAGCGTACATGGTGTTGGTGTACATGGTGATAGCGTACATGGTGTTGGTGTACATGGTGATAGCGTACATGGTGGTGTACATGGTGTTGGTGTACATGAGGATTGAAGGGACTGTGCCAACAAGGGAAGCTAATTTGCATATCATAGCTCTGCTGGGCGTGAGATTTATGCACAAAGATCTAGTGTGTATTTTCTGTTAACTTTTCTCGAGGCATTGAATTGGAAATCACCAGGCAAATTCAAAGAGGATTTTAACGTAACTAAATATATATATAATATATATATTACGGTAGTGTATTAAGATCACAGTAAACAGGTGATATTAGAATATGCAAAACCACCACTGTGAAAGAATACTGAAATTCCAAGCGCTTTCGTGACTTCTCACATTATCAAGGAATTATAAAAACAGTGCATCAAAGGAAGGCATATAAAGGGTCAAGACTACACCTCACCATCACATCCCACAACATAGCAACACCTCACCATCACATCCCACAACATAGCAACACCTCACCATCACATCCCACAACATAGCAACACCTCACCATCACATCCCACAACATAGCAACACCTCACACACGCGCGACGACACCCGACTCAGTGAAACACACCTAATACTCTACCCAAGAATACATATTCCGGTAGATATAATTTTATGTAAATATTTTGAATATTATGGAAGTAGCAAGAGGTAATTTACCTATATGTTGACAAGTTATCAATTCAATTTAAAATATCAAATAACAGCAACGTGATTGTCATTACTATATTATAAAACAAACAAGGCGGAAAACATTACAAACGAAATTATTTATGCGTGAATGAATGCAATTAATTATAGTAAAGTAATAATGTATATGAATTATATGAATATTAGTTTAAATTACGTTGTTTGTCCAAACAATTGTGAGTGTTGATACATGGTGGTGTGGGTGTAGACGTGCCTGTGTATATGCACTTGTGTGGTCTAGACGCAGCTGGGGTAACAATATGGCAGTGTTGTTAATACTGTAGTATGGTAATACGATTTATGGGGTTCGGGTCAGTAGTCACGGGAGACGAAAGAGTAGGAAGGTGCTGGAGGAGGATAAGGGACGTGGAAGAGGAAAGAATGCGGGACGTGGAAGAGGAGAGAAAGAATGAGGGACGTGGAAGAGGGGAGAAAGGATGAGGGACGTGGAAAAGGGGAGAAAGGATGAGGAACATATGAAGATGGAGACAAGAAGGAAGGACATATCATGACAGGTAGGAGGGTAATGGGAAGGCAGTGGATAAACTCTACGTATATGTTTACCCGTATTTTACTAAGTATCGTCCCGCACACTGACTGGTAGTACATTACCTGTAGTAATGATCCAGCAATTGTGAGAAGCGGGACACACACTGCTCTGGGTCATGCCACTGTGATTCCAAGTGTTTGACAATCTTGCTTCCTAAAACTCTTAAATAACGTATCTTCGTAACGTAGTAAGTCAATTGCTATTGCTCTATACACCAGTACCACAGCTATTTGTGACTGTTCTTAATGTAACCTTCGTGGAGTGAGATGACTCCTGTGACTTGACTCGGTCTGCGTAGGATATTTACGGCGTGTTTTTCTTTTGCAATTCCTGATGAATATGGAGCACAAGTGCACACGACACATTACACACAACCCCCCCCCCACACACACACTCAACACCATACATACACCAATTAAAGAAGAGGGTAAAGACGGCCCCTGTAGGATGTGAGAGCAGTGTATATATAGCAGCGTACGGAGGATCACGTTCCGCAGGTTAAACCACAGCAAAGATATGATGGTGACTCCCCTTACATGACCAGGAAAAACTCTCAGGGGATGAGTATGATCAGAGGAGGGCTGGCGGGCGGGCGGGCCGGCTGGCTGGCTGAGCGGCTGGCTGGCTGGCTGACCGGCTGGCTGGCCGGCCAGGGGCATCATCAAACATAATATTTACCCTACAACACGAACACTTTCATATACACACACACCAATGCACAAATGTTCACATGACTGCATGACTACACACATTAATATGCATGTGCTATTACACAAACCCACAAACACATTCATGGGAACGCAAATCCCAGAACGAGTGGGATCGAACCCACGGAGAGCGAATTCTAAAACACCTCTGCGGACCAGTCCATGACCAGGCCTCTTGGTGGATCAGGGCTTGATCAACGAGGCTTTTACTCCCCGCCGCCCGAAACCCGACGTACGAACCACAGCCTGGCTGGTCAGGTACTGACTTTAGGTGCCTGTCCAGCTCCCCCTGAAGACAGCCAGGGGTCCATTGGTAATACCCCTTGTGTATGCTGGAAGGTAGTTGAACAGTCTTGGTCCCCTGACACTAATGATTCTAGTTCCACCTTTTCTGTGATTTGTTTGCAATCGTGTGATGACGATTTCGTGAGTCATGGATACACGCACGCACACGCACGCACATGCACACACATACACACACACACACACATACGCAGCACACACACCTTCATAAGAACGACCAGAGGACACAACCATAGAGGAGGGGACAACCCTGCAATACTAATGCTACTACTACTACTACTATTACTACTACTACTATTATTACTACTACTACTGCTACTATTACTACTACTACTACCACCACTACTACTACTACTACCACTACTACTACCACTACTACTACTACTAATAATAATAATAATAATAATAATAAACATATAATACTAATAAAATTCCTTCTCTCAGTCCTCTCAGCTTCTCTACTCTTGCCTCTAATTTCATTTTCTCTCTTTCATCTTCCTCCTCCTCCTCCTCTATGCACTATTCCTTTTCTTAATTCCCTCCTTATCTTTGTCTTGATCACCCTTCTTATCTCTGCCTTTATAACTTCAATCTTTACTGCCCTTCCCTTTGACCACCCTTCCTTCCCTCCCTCCCTCCCTCCCTCCCTCCTTCCCTCCCTCCCTCTCGTTTCACAAATTACGTCTTCCCTTCCTATCATTCATCTCATCACCCTTCATTCACTATTCATTCTTTTTTGTCTTCCTCTCTCCCACTCCTGTCATCCTTCCATTTATTCTCCCTTCCTCCGTTCCTTTCCTCTTCCTTCCTTTGCACGATTCTCACACTCTTTCCCTCTTCCTTCGCACGTTCTTCCCACTCCTTCCCTCTTCCTTCGCACGTTCTTCCCACTCCTTCCCTCTTCCTTCGCACTTTCTTTCCACTCCTTCCCTCTTCCTTCGCACGTTCTTCCCACTCCTTCCCTCTTCCTTCGCACGTTCTTCCCACTCCTTCCCTCTTCCTTTGCACGTTCTTCCCAGTCCTTCCCTCTTCCTTCGCACGTTCTTCCCACTCCTTCCCTCTTCCTTCACACTTTCTTCTCACTCCTTCCCTCTTCCTTCGCACGTTCTTCCCACTCCTTCCCTCTTCCTTCACACTTTCTTCCCACTCCTTCCCTCTTCCTTCGCACGTTCTTCCCACTCCTTCCCTCTTCCTTCGCACGTTCTTCCCACTCCTTCCCTCTTCCTTCGCACGTTCTTCCCACTCCTTCCCTCTTCCTTCGCACGTTCTTCCCACTCCTTCCCTCTTCCTTCACACGTTCCTCACATTTTTCCCTTATCTTCCTTCCCTCACTTCCTGTTATCCTACCATTCCCTTCCTGTTCATCTACTTAGAAGCGAAATGACTAAGAAAATGGGAGAAGAGAATAAGACTATAGAAATAAAAAGAGCAGAAGCTTAGACATCCAGCAGACGTATATGAGCGTGTTAGAAAGGAGTGAGTGGAGGCAAGTGGGTTTTATGACTTGACGAGCTGTTAGAGTGCAAGGTAACATTTATGAAGGAATTAAGGGAAACCGGTTAGCCGGACTTGAGTCCTGGAGGTGGGCAGTACAGTGTCTGTACTCTGAAGGATGGGTGAGGATGTTACAGTCCTGGAGGTGGGTAGTATAGTGCCTGTACTCTGAAGGATGGATGAGGATGTTGCAGTCCTGGAGGTGGGCAGTACAGTGTCTGTACTCTGAAGGATGGGTGAGGATAGTATTGTCCTGGAGGTGGGAAGTATAATGCCTGTACTCTGGAGGATGGGTGAGGATGTTACAGTCCTGGAGGTGGGTAGTATAGTGTCTGTACTCTGAAGGATGGGTGAGGATGTTACAGTCCTGGAGGTGGGTAGTATAGTGCCTGTACTCTGAAGGATGGGTGAGGATGTTACAGTCCTGGAGGTGGGTAGTATAGTGTCTGTACTCTGAAGGATGGGTGAGGATGTTACAGTCCTGGAGGTGGGTAGTATAGTGTCTGTACTCTGAAGGATGGGTGAGGATGTTACAGTCCTGGAGGTGGGTAGTATAGTGTCTGTACTCTGAAGGATGGGTGAGGATGTTACAGTCCTGGAGGTGGGTAGTATAGTGTCTGTACTCTGAAGGATGGGTGAGGATGTTACAGTCCTGGAGGTGGGCAGTATAGTGTCTGTACTCTGAAGGATGGGTGAGGATGTTACAGTCCTGGAGGTGGGTAGTATAGTGTCTGTACTCTGAAGGATGGGTGAGGATGTTACAGTCCTGGAGGTGGGTAGTAGAGTGTCTGTACTCTGAAGGATGGGTGAGGATGTTATAGTCCTGGAGGTGGGTAGTATAGTGCCTGTACTCTGAAGGATGGGTGAGGATGTTACAGTCCTGGAGGTGGGTAGTATAGTGTCTGTACTCTGAAGGATGGGTGAGGATGTTACAGTCCTGGAGGTGGGCAGTATAGTGTCTGTACTCTGAAGGATGGGTGAGGATGTTACAGTCCTGGAGGTGGGTAGTATAGTGTCTGTACTCTGAAGGATGGGTGAGGATGTTACAGTCCTGGAGGTGGGTAGTAGAGTGTCTGTACTCTGAAGGATGGGTGAGGATGTTATAGTCCTGGAGGTGGGTAGTATAGTGCCTGTACTCTGAAGGATGGGTGAGGATGTTACAGTCCTGGAGGTGGGTAGTATAGTGCCTGTACTCTGAAGGATGGGTGAGGATGTTACAGTCCTGGAGGTGGGCAGTATAGTGCCTGTACTCTGAAGGATGGGTGAGGATGTTACAGTCCTGGAGGTGGGCAGTATAGTGCCTGTACTCTGAAGGATGGGTGAGGATGTTACAGTCCTGGAGGTGGGCAGTATAGTGTCTGTACTCTGAAGGATGGGTGAGGATGTTACAGTCCTGGAGGTGGGCAGTATAGTGTCTGTACTCTGAAGGATGGGTGAGGATGTTACAGTCCTGGAGGTGGGCAGTATAGTGTCTGTACTCTGAAGGATGGGTGAGGATGTTACAGTCCTGGAGGTGGGTAGTATAGTGTCTGTACTCTGAAGGATGGGTGAGGATGTTACAGTCCTGGAGGTGGGCAGTATAGTGTCTGTACTCTGAAGGATGGGTGAGGATGTTACAGTCCTGGAGGTGGGCAGTATAGTGCCTGTACTCTGAAGGATGGGTGAGGATGTTACAGTTCTGGAGGTGGGCAGTATAGTGCCTGTACTCTGAAGGATGGGTGAGGATGTTACAGTCCTGGAGGTGGGCAGTATAGTGTCTGTACTCTGAAGGATGGGTGAGGATGTTACAGTCCTGGAGGTGGGCAGTATAGTGTCTGTACTCTGAAGGATGGGTGAGGATGTTACAGTCCTGGAGGTGGGCAGTATAGTGTCTGTACTCTGAAGGATGGGTGAGGATGTTACAGTCCTGGAGGTGGGCAGTATAGTGTCTGTACTCTGAAGGATGGGTGAGGATGTTACAGTCCTGGAGGTGGGCAGTATAGTGTCTGTACTCTGAAGGATGGGTGAGGATGTTACAGTCCTGGAGGTGGGCAGTATAGTGTCTGTACTCTGAAGGATGGGTGAGGATGTTACAGTCCTGGAGGTGGGCAGTATAGTGTCTGTACTCTGAAGGATGGGTGAGGATGTTACAGTCCTGGAGGTGGGCAGTATAGTGCCTGTACTCTGAAGGATGGGTGAGGATGTTACAGTCCTGGAGGTGGGCAGTATAGTGCCTGTACTCTGAAGGATGGGTGAGGATGTTACAGTCCTGGAGGTGGGCAGTATAGTGTCTGTACTCTGAAGGATGGGTGAGGATGTTACAGTCCTGGAGGTGGGCAGTATAGTGTCTGTACTCTGAAGGATGGGTGAGGATGTTACAGTCCTGGAGGTGGGCAGTATAGTGTCTGTACTCTGAAGGATGGGTGAGGATGTTACAGTCCTGGAGGTGGGCAGTATAGTGCCTGTACTCTGAAGGATGGGTGAGGATGTTACAGTCCTGGAGGTGGGCAGTATAGTGTCTGTACTCTGAAGGATGGGTGAGGATGTTACAGTCCTGGAGGTGGGCAGTATAGTGTCTGTACTCTGAAGGATGGGTGAGGATGTTACAGTCCTGGAGGTGGGCAGTATAGTGTCTGTACTCTGAAGGATGGGTGAGGATGTTACAGTCCTGGAGGTGGGCAGTATAGTGTCTGTACTCTGAAGGATGGGTGAGGATGTTACAGTCCTGGAGGTGGGTAGTAGAGTGTCTGTACTCTGAAGGATGGGTGAGGATGTTACAGTCCTGGAGGTGGGTAGTATAGTGTCTGTACTCTGAAGGATGGGTGAGGATGTTACAGTCCTGGAGGTGGGTAGTATAGTGTCTGTACTCTGAAGGATGGGTGAGGATGTTACAGTCCTGGAGGTGGGTAGTATAGTGTCTGTACTCTGAAGGATGGGTGAGGATGTTACAGTCCTGGAGGTGGGCAGTATAGTGTCTGTACTCTGAAGGATGGGTGAGGATGTTACAGTCCTGGAGGTGGGTAGTATAGTGTCTGTACTCTGAAGGATGGGTGAGGATGTTACAATCCTGGAGGTGGGTAGTATAGTGTCTGTACTCTGAAGGATGGGTGAGGATGTTACAGTCCTGGAGGTGGGCAGTATAGTGTCTGTACTCTGAAGGATGGGTGAGGATGTTACAGTCCTGGTGGTGGGAAGTATAGTGTCTGTACTCTGAAGGATGGGTGAGGATGTTACAGTCCTGGAGGTGGGCAGTATAGTGTCTGTACTCTGAAGGATGGGTGAGGATGTTACAGTCCTGGTGGTGGGAAGTATAGTGTCTGTACTCTGAAGGATGGGTGAGGATGTTACAGTCCTGGAGGTGGGCAGTATAGTGTCTGTACTCTGAAGGATGGGTGAGGATGTTACAGTCCCGGAGGTGGGCAGTATAGTGTCTGTACTCTGAAGGATGGGTGAGGATGTTACAGTCCTGGAGGTGGGTAGTATAGTGTCTGTACTCTGAAGGATGGGTGAGGATGTTACAGTCCTGGAGGTGGGCAGTATAGTGTCTGTACTCTGAAGGATGGGTGAGGATACTGGGTCTGACAAGACGGTAATGGAGTGAGTGATGGTGAAAGTATTTCTTCTTCTTCGCGTTATCATACTTCGGCGGGAGACGGCCGACGTGTTAATTAAAAAAAAAAGTATTTGGGGAAGGGGGGGGGACGAGAACAAGGTTATTGATGAAACAGTAAAAAAAAATGAGAAGAAAAAAAGAGAGAGAAAAAGACAAAATATAAATGAGAAAGAGAAGACAGAAGAGAAACCAAAGAAAGGAAGAGGTACAGAGAAGAAAGATGAGAGAGAAGAAAGCAAAAAACAGAAGAAATAGAAGAAACCGAGCCGTGGTAATCTCCGAGTCCATCCCAGCCGCCCTCCTTATCTGTGGCGATTTTCTGGCATTTTGGGACGCAGCTTCAAGTGGACCGTGTGTGGAGGAGCAGTGGCCAACCCTCACCCCAACCCCCTCAACCACACCCCTTACTCCCACCCCTCAACCATACCCCCTCACCCCGACCCCCTCAACCACACCCCTTACTCCCACCCCTCAACCATACCCCCTCACCCCGACCCCCTCAACCACACCCCTTACTCCCACCCCTCAACCATACCCCCCTCACCCCGACCCCCTCAACCACACCCGTTACTCCCACCCCTCAACCATACCCCCTCACCCCGACCCCCTCAGCCACACCCCTTACTCCCACCCCTCAACCATACCCACTCACCCCCTCAACCACACCCCTTACCCCACCCCTCAACCATACCCCCTAACCCCCACCCCCTCAACCACACCCCTTACTCCCACCCCACAACCATACCCCCACACCCCGACCCCCTCAACCACACCCCTTACTCCCACCCCTCAACCATACCCCCTCACCCCGACCCCCTCAACCACACCCCTTACTCCCACCCCTCAACCATACCCCCTCACCCCGACCCCCTCAGCCACACCCCTTACTCCCACCCCTCAACCATACCCCCTCACCCCCTCAACCACACCCCTTACTCCCACCCCTCAACCATACCCCTCACCCCGACCCCCTTCAACCACACCCCTTACTCCCATCCCTCAACCATACCCCTTACTCTCACCCCTCAACCATACCCCCTCACCTCGACCCCCTCAGCCACACCCCTTACTCCCACCCCTCAACCATACCCCCTCACCCCCTCAACCACACCCCTTACTCCCACCCCTCAACCATACCCCTCACCCCGACCCCCTCAACCACACCCCTTATTCCCACCCCTCAACCATACCCCCTCACCCCGACCCTCTCAACCACACCCCTTACTCCCACCCCTCAACCAAACCCCTCACCCCGACCCCCTCAGCCACACCCCTTACTCCCACCCCTCAACCATACCCCTCACCCCGACCCCCTCAACCACACCCCTTACTCCCACCCCTCAACCATACCCCCTCAACCACACCCCTTACTCCCACCCCTCAACCATACCCCCTAACCCCCCACCCCCTCAACCACACCCCTTACTCCCACCCCTCAACCATACCCCCTCAACCACACCCCTTACTCCCACCCCTCAACCATACCCCCTAACCCCCACCCCCTCAACCACACCCCTTACTCCCATCCCTCAACCATACCCCCTCACCCCGACCCCCTCAACCACACCCCTTACTCCCATCCCTCAACCATACCCCCTCACCCCCACCCCCTCAACCACACCCCTAGAGAACCACATTATGAAGGAGACCGCAGAGAACGAGACCACGGACTACACTCCACAGAACGAGACCAGGGAACACGAGACCTTGAAGACCAACTGAAGAAGACATAGGACCGAAAAGGTCAAATACGAGATTTTACAAGAGCGGCCACCCCCACCCCCTCCTCTACAAGCAGCCACCTTTAAAGGAACAGGCACGGGATAGGGAGGAAAGAATGGGATAGGGAGGGAAGAAGAGTGAGGAGAGGATTGGTGAAAGAGTACAGAGAGGAAAACAGAGAAGGAGACAATATGGAAGTACTCAACGAGAGGGAGCACCAGACTATCTTAAAGAGCACCAGACTATCTTAAAGAGCACCAGACTATCTTAAAGAGCACCAGACTATCTTAAAGAGCACCAGACTATCTTAAAGAGCACCAGACTATCTTAAAGAGCACCAGACTATCTTAAAGAGCACCAGACTATCTTAAAGAGCACCAGACTATCTTAAAGAGCACCAGACTATCTTAAAGAGCACCAGACTATCTTAAAGAGCACCAGACTATCTTAAAGAGCACCAGACTATCTTAAAGAGCACCAGACTATCTTAAAGAGCACCAGACTATCTTAAAGAGCACCAGACTATCTTAAAGAGCACCAGACTATCTTAAAGAGCACCAGACTATCTTAAAGAGCACCAGACTATCTTAAAGAGCACCAGACTATCTTAAAGAGCACCAGACTATCTTAAAGAGCACCAGACTATCTTAAAGAGCACCAGACTATCTTAAAGAGCACCAGACTATCTTAAAGAGCACCAGACTATCTTAAAGAGCACCAGACTATCTTAAAGAGCACCAGACTATCTTAAAGAGCACCAGACTATCTTAAAGAGCACCAGACTATCTTAAAGAGCACCAGACTATCTTAAAGAGCACCAGACTATCTTAAAGAGCACCAGACTATCTTAAAGAGCACCAGACTATCTTAAAGAGCACCAGACTATCTTAAAGAGCACCAGACTATCTTAAAGTACTGATTCACTACTTCCCCCCCCCTCTTTCCCTTCCTTTCTTCCACCTTCCGTCCATCCTTCCCTCTGTTCCTCTCTCCGTACCATCAAACTTCCCTCCATCCGTCCCATCCTTTCCAGCAACCTCTGTGTGGACCTCCAACTCCTATGCTGTCTTTCCCATGTACTCGCGTGTACTTAGTCCCCCCATCCTTCCTTCCATCCTTCCTACACTAGCTACCATCCCAGGCAACGTTTAAAATGTACCCTAAACTTTGCATAGTAATAGAAAACAGAAGAGAAATGGCAACATCGCTTTCATACGATATGTAGTTTATGTATTTTATAAATTTATCGACGGCCACCTAAACTGATTACGAGAGAGAGAGAGAGAGAGAGAGAGAGAGAGAGAGAGAGAGAGAGAGAGAGAGAGAGAGAGAGAGAGAGAGAGAGAGAGACAGAGAGACAGAGAGAATGAGAATTAGAAATCCAGAGGCCAGCAAAATCCCCTGGCCCGGAAGAATGTCACGTCTACCATTCGAGTTAGAGCCGCCCATAAAACAGTTAGATACTCAGCGTTAGTCTGCTACAGCAGCCCACTCTCTCACTCCCAGTCATATATGTCCACATGCTGACACCACCACTCATATATGTGCATTTAAAAAGCTATCCTGTGATTTACCACAAATATCCTTGTTCCCATGTTCGTAACGAATAATCTGACAGAGATGCAACCAAAACGGCATCACCTTGTGTATCCTAGAGTAATAAGTGTCTCTCCTCGTGAAAATGAGCGTAAAAGTGGAAAAACAGTTCATTCTTACAATATTAAATGGCTATTCTTAATAATTAAATGGATCAGTTGCTAGCAGACTGGTGGTTTACAGTCCACACAGGGAGATAACAGAGTGAGGAGCAACCATTAAGCTATTGTGGGAAGCAGACGGACGACTCCCACCACCTTACTCTATTGATTCCTCAATCCATAGATCCTATAGTCAACTACGCCATCAACTGCAATACAACTCTCACTACTACTACGTTACTCTACTGTACCCACAACAAATATATACTACAACAGTCAACTACGCCATCAACTGCAATACAACCCTCACTCCCAGCATCACATCGCCTGTCACCTAACTTGTGCATCATTACTTAGAGGCGATTACGTACACTACACAAGTTTTGCGAGGATTCTCTTTCATATAAAGTATAATGATGACCCCAGAGATACCTTGTGTTATAATGATGACCCCAGAGATACCTTGTGTTATAATAATGACCCCAGAGATACCTTGTGTTATAATGATGACCCCAGAGATACCTTGTGTTATAATGATGACCCCAGAGATACCTTGTGTTATAATGATGACCCCAGAGATACCTTGTGTTATAATGATGACCCCAGAGATACCTTGTGCTATAATAATGACTCCAGAGATACCTTGTGTTATAATAATGACCCCAGAGATACCTTGTGTTATAATGATGACCCCAGAGATACCTTGTTATAATAATGACTCCAGAGATACCTTGTGTTATAATAATGACCCCAGAGATACCTTGTGTTATAATGATGACCCCAGAGATACCTTGTGTTATAATAATGACTCCAGAGATACCTTGTGTTATAATGATGACCCCAGAGATACCTTGTGTTATAATGATGACCCCAGAGATACCTTGTGTTATAATAATGACCCCAGAGATACCTTGTGCTATAATAATGACTCCAGAGATACCTTGTGTAAGATACAACTCTCACTGACCTTGTTACATCAACCATTACTGTTATACACCACTTCCTTTAAACTTCTCCCTCACTCTACATCCTCCTGCTCTCCCTCACTCTACATCCTCCTACTCTCCCTCACGCTACATCCTCCTACTCTCCCTCACGCTACATCCTCCTACTCTCCCTCACGCTACATCCTCCTACTCTCCCTCACTCTACATCATCCTGCTACTCTCCCTCACTCTACATCCTCCTACTCTCCCTCACTCTACATCCTCCTACTCTCCCTCACTCTACATCATCCTGCTACTCTCCCTCACTCTACCTCCTCCTACTCTCCCTCACTCTACATCATCCTGCTACTCTCCCTCACTCTACATCCTCCTACTCTCCCTCACTCTACATCCTGCTACTCTCCCTCACGCTACATCCTCCTACTCTCCCTCACTCTACATCCTCCTCCTACTCTCCCTCACGCTACATCCTCCTACTCTCCCTCACTCTACATCATCCTGCTACTCTCCCTCACTCTACATCCTCCTACTCTCCCTCACGCTACATCCTCCTACTCTCCCTCACTCTACATCCTCCTACTCTCCCTCACTCTACATCCTCCTCCTACTCTCCCTCACGCTACATCCTCCTACTCTCACTCACTCTACATCCTCCTCCTACTCTCCCTCACTCTACATCATCCTGCTACTCTCCCTCACGCTACATCCTCCTACTCTCACTCACTCTACATCCTCCTCCTACTCTCCCTCACTCTACATCATCCTGCTACTCTCCCTCACTCTACATCCTCCTACTCTCACTCACTCTACATCATCCTGCTACTCTCCCTCACGCTACATCCTCCTACTCTCACTCACTCTACATCCTCCTCCTACTCTCCCTCACTCTACATCATCCTGCTACTCTCCCTCACGCTACATCCTCCTACTCTCCCTCACTCTACATCATCCTGCTACTCTCCCTCACTCTACATCCTGCTACTCTCCCTCACTCTACATCATCCTGCTACTCTCCCTCACTCTACATCCTCCTACTCTCCCTCACTCTACATCATCCTGCTACTCTCCCTCACTCTACATCATCCTGCTACTCTCCCTCACTCTACTCTCCCTCACTCTACATCCTGCTACTCTCCCTCACGCTACATCCTCCTACCCTCCCTCACTCTACATCCTCCTCCTACTCTCCCTCACTCTACATCATCCTGCTACTCTCCCTCACTCTACATCCTCCTACTCTCCCTCACTCTACATCATCCTGCTACTCTCCCTCACTCTACATCCTCCTACTCTCACTCACTCTACATCCTCCTCCTACTCTCCCTCACGCTACATCCTCCTACTCTCCCTCACGCTACATCCTCCTACTCTCCCTCACGCTACATCCTCCTACTCTCCCTCACTCTACATCCTCCTCCTACTCTCCCTCACGCTACATCCTCCTGCTCTCCCTCACGCTACATCCTCCTACTCTTCCTCACGCTACATCCTCCTACTCTCCCTCACTCTACATCCTCCTACTCTCCATCACGCTACATCCTCCTACTCTCTCTCACGCTACATCCTCCTACTCTTCCTCACGCTACATCCTCCTACTCTCCCTCACTCTACATCCTCCTACTTTCCATCACGCTACATCCTCCTCCTACTCTTCCTCACGCTACATTCTCCTCCTACTCTCCCTCACGCTACATCCTCCTCCTACTCTCCACGCTACATCCTCCTCCTACTCTCCCTCACACTACATCCTCCTACTACTCTCCATCACGCTACATCCTCCTCCTACTCTCCACGCTACATCCTCCTCCTACTCTCCCTCACGCTACATCCTCCTCCTACTCTCCCTCACGCTACATCCTCCTCCTACTCTCCACGCTACATCCTCCTCCTACTCTCCCTCACGCTACATCCTCCTACTACTCTCCATCACGCTACATCCTCCTCCTACTCTCCCTCACGCTACATCCTCCTACTACTCTCCATCACGCTACATCCTCCTACTCTCCCTCACACTACATCCTCCTACTCTCCATCACGCTACATCCTCCTACTACTCTCCACGCTACATCCTCCTACTCTCCCTCACGCTACATCCTCCTACTACTCTCCATCACGCTACATCCTCCTCCTACTCTCCATCACGCTACATCCTCCTACTCTCCATCACGCTACATCCTCCTACTACTCTCCATCACACTACATCCTCCTACTCTCCATCACGCTACATCCTCCTACTCTCCATCACGCTACATCCTCCTCCTACTCTCCATCACGCTACATCCTCCTACTCTCCATCACGCTACATCCTCCTACTACTCTCCATCACGCTACATCCTCCTACTCTCCATCACGCTACATCCTCCTACTCTCCATCACGCTACATCCTCCTACTCTCCATCACGCTACATCCTCCTCCTACTCTCCATCACGCTACATCCTCCTACTCTCCCTCACGCTACATCCTCCTACTCTCCCTCACGCTACATCCTCCTACTACTCTCCCTCACGCTACATCCTCCTCCTACTCTCCATCACGCTACATCCTCCTACTCTCCCTCACGCTACATCCTCCTACTCTCCCTCACGCTACATCCTCCTACTCTCCTTCACACTACATCCTCCTACTCTCCCTCACGCTACATCCTCCTACTCTCCCTCACGCTACATCCTCCTACTCTCCCTCACGCTACATCCTCCTACTCTCCTTCACACTACATCCTCCTACTCTCCCTCACGCTACATCCTCCTCCTACTCTCCATCACGCTACATCCTCCTACTCTCCCTCACGCTACATCCTCCTACTCTCCTTCACACTACATCCTCCTACTCTCCCTCACGCTACATCCTCCTACTCTCCCTCACACTACATCCTCCTACTATCCCTCACGCTACATCCTCCTCCTTTCCATCACGCTACATCCTCCTACTCTCCCTCACACTACACCCTCCTACTCTCCATCACGCTACATCCTCCTACTCTCCCTCACATTACATCCTCCTACTCTCCCTCACATTACATCCTCCTACTCTCCCTCACACTACACCCTCCTACTCTCCATCACGCTACATCCTCCTACTCTCCCTCACATTACATCCTCCTACTCTCCCTCACATTACATCCTCCTACTCTCCCTCACACTACACCCTCCTACTCTCCATCACGCTACATCCTCCTACTCTCCCTCACATTACATCCTCCTACTCTCCCTCACATTACATCCTCCTACTCTCCCTCACATTACATCCTCCTACTCTCCCTCACACTACACCCTCCTACTCTCCATCACGCTACATCCTCCTACTCTCCCTCACATTACATCCTCCTACTCTCCCTCACACTACACCCTCCTACTCTCCATCACGCTACATCCTCCTACTCTCCCTCACATTACATCCTCCTACTCTCCCTCACATTACATCCTCCTACTCTCCCTCACATTACATCCTCCTACTCTCCCTCACATTACATCCTCCTACTCTCCCTCACATTACATCCTCCTACTCTCCCTCACATTACATCCTCCTACTCTCCCTCACATTACATCCTCCTACTCTCCCTCACGCTACATCCTCCTACTCTCCCTCACACTACACCCTCCTACTCTCCATCACGCTACATCCTCCTACTCTCCCTCATATTACATCCTCCTACTCTCCCTCACACTACATCCTCCTCCTCTCCATCACGCTACATCATCCTACTCTCCCTCACATTACATCCTCCTACTCTCCATCACGCTACATCCTCCTACTCTCCCTCACATTACATCCTCCTACTCTCCCTCACGCTACATCCTCCTACTCTCCCTCATATTACATCCTCCTACTCTCCCTCACACTACATCCTCCTCCTCTCCATCACGCTACATCATCCTACTCTCCCTCACACTACATCCTCCTACTCTCCCTCACACTACATCCTCCTTTTCTCCATCACGCTACATCCTCCTACTCTCCCTCACATTACATCCTCCTACTCTCCATCACGCTACATCCTCGTACTCTCCCTCACACTACATCCTCCTACTCTCCCTCACACTACATCCTCCTCCTCTCCATCACGCTACATCATCCTACTCTCCCTCACACTACATCCTCCTACTCTCCCTCACACTACATCCTCCTTTTCTCCATCACGCTACATCCTCCTACTCTCCCTCACATTACATCCTCCTACTCTCCATCACGCTACATCCTCCTACTCTCCCTCACGCTACATCCTCCTACTCTCCCTCACACTACATCCTCCTACTCTCCCTCACACTACATCCTCCTTTTCTCCATCACGCTACATCCTCCTCCTCTCCATCACGCTACATCCTCCTACTCTCCCTCACATTACATCCTCCTACTCTCCCTCACGCTACATCCTCCTACTCTCCCTCACACTACATCCTCCTACTCTCCCTCACACTACATCCTCCTACTCTCCCTCACACTACATCCTCCTACTCTCCCTCACGCTACATCCTCCTACTCTCCCTCACATTACATCCTCCTACTCTCCATCACGCTACATCCTCGTACTCTCCCTCACACTACATCCTCCTACTCTCCATCACGCTACATCCTCCTACTCTCCCTCACGCTACATCCTCCTACTCTCCCTCACACTACATCCTCCTCCTCTCCATCACGCTACATCCTCCTACTCTCCCTCACACTACATCCTCCTTTTCTCCATCACGCTACATCCTCCTACTCTCCCTCACGCTACATCCTCCTACTCTCCCTCACACTACATCCTCCTCCTCTCCATCACGCTACATCCTCCTACTCTCCATCACGCTACATCCTCCTACTCTCCCTCACACTACATCCTCCTCCTCTCCATCACGCTACATCCTCCTACTCTCCCTCACACTACATCCTCCTTTTCTCCATCACGCTACATCCTCCTACTCTCCCTCACGCTACATCCTCGTACTCTCCCTCACACTACATCCTCCTCCTCTCCATCACGCTACATCCTCCTACTCTCCCTCACACTACATCCTCCTCCTCTCCATCACGCTACATCCTCCTACTCTCCCTCACACTACATCCTCCTCCTCTCCATCACGCTACATCCTCCTACTCTCCCTCACACTACATCCTCCTACTCTCCCTCACACTACATCCTCCTTTTCTCCATCACGCTACATCCTCGTACTCTCCCTCACACTACATCCTCCTACTCTCCATCACGCTACATCCTCGTCTCACTGGCACAGTTGGCATCATTTAACACAATCCACCATGACGAGCCGGGGCAAAGAGGCGAGTTTTAGTAAAATGATTAAATTACGAAAGACACAGAGAGACAGGTGCCAGGTGTTATGTATAACGAATATGTATCAGGTGCTATGTATGAATGATAGGTAAAAGGTGCTATGTATGAGTGATAGGTAAAAGGTGCTATGTATGAGGGATAGGTACCAGGTACTATGTATGAGGGTTTGGTACCAGGTACTATGTATGAGGGATAGGTACCAGGTACTATGTATAAGGGATAGGCACCAGGTACTATGTATGAGGGATAGGTACCAGGTACTATGAGGGATAGGTACCAGGTACTATGAGGGATAGGTACTAGGTACTATGTATGAGGGATAGGTACCAGGTACTATGAATGAGGGATAGGTACCAGGTACTATGTAAAAGGTTAGGTACCATGTACTATGTGGGATAGGTACCAGGTACTATGAGGGATAGGTACCAGGTACTATGTATGAGGGTTAGGTACCAGGTACTATGAGGGATAGGTACCAGGTACTGTGTATAAGGAATAGGTACCAGGTACTATGTATGAGGAATAGGTACCAGGTACTATGTATAAGGGATAGGTACCAGGTACTATGTATGAGGGATAGGTACCAGGTACTATGTATAAGGGATAGGTACCAGGTACTATGTATGAGGGATAGGTACCAGGTACTATGTATGAGGGATAGGTACCAGGTACTATGTATGAGGGATAGGTACCGGGTACTATATATGAGGGATAGGTATCAGGTACTATGTATGAGGGATAGGTACCAGGTACAATGTATGAGGGATAGGTACCAGATACTATGAGGGATAGGTACCAGGTACTATGTATAAGGGATAGGTACCAGGTACTATGTATAAGGGATAGGTACCAGGTACTATGTATGAGGGATAGGTACCAGGTACTAATGTATGAGGGATAGGTACCAGGTACAATGTATGAGGGATAGGTACCAGGTACAATGTATGAGGGATAGGTACCAGGTACTATGTATGAGGGATAGGTACCAGGTACAATGTATGAGGGATAGGTACCGGGTACTATATATGAGGGATAGGTGCCAGGTACTATCTATGAGGGATAGGTACCAGGTACAATGTATGAAGGATAGGTACCGGGTACTATATATGAGGGATAGGTACCAGGTCCTATGCATGAGGGATAGGTACTAGGTACAATGTATGAGGGATAGGTACCAGGTACAATGTATGAGGGATAGGTACCAGGTACAATGTATGAGGGATAGGTACCAGGTACTATGTATGAGGGTTAGGTACCGGGTACTATATATGAGGGATAGGTGCCAGGTACTATGAGGGATAGGTACCAGGTACAATGTATGAGGGATAGGTACCGGGTACTATATATGAGGGATAGGTACCAGGTACTATGTATGAGGGATAGGTACCAGGTACAATGTATGAGGGATAGGTACCAGGTACAATGTATGAGGGATAGGTACCAGGTACTATGTATGAGGGATAGGTACCAGGTACTATGTATGAGGGATAGGTACCGGGTACTATATGAGGGATAGGTACCAGGTACTATGTATGAGGGATAGGTACCAGGTACTATGTATAAGGGATACTTACCAGGTACTATGTATGAGGGATAGGTACCAGGTACTATGAGGGATAGGTACCAGGTACAATGTATGAGGGATAGGTACCAGGTACAATGTATGAGGGATAGGTACCAGGTACAATATATGAGGGATAGGTACCAGGTACAATGTATGAGGGATAGGTACCAGGTACAATGTATGAGGGATAGGTACCAGGTACAATGTATGAGGGATAGGTACCAGGTACAATGTATGAGGGATAGGTACCAGGTACAATGTATGAGGGATAGGTACCAGGTACTATGTATGAGGGATAGGTACCAGGTACAATGTATGAGGGATAGGTACCAGGTACAATGTATGAGGGATAGGTACCAGGTACAATGTATGAGGGATTGGTACCAGGTACAATGTATAAGGGATAGGCACCAGGTACTATGTATGAGGGATAGGTACCAGGTACAATGTATGAGGGATAGGTACCAGGTACAATGTATGAGGGATAGGTACCAGGTACTATGTATGAGGGATAGGTACCAGGTACAATGTATGAGGGATAGGTACCAGGTACAATGTATGAGGGATAGGTACCAGGTACTATGTATGAGGGTTAGGTACCAGGTACTATGTATGAGGGTTAGGTACCAGGTACTATGAGGGTTAGGTACCAGGTACTATGTATGAGGGTTAGGTACCAGGTACCCTGTAGGAGAGTATAACGTATGATAGTTCATGCTATACGTAAGAACTACAGAATCATACAGCATGTATGACAATGTGCGATACACTATACATAAGAAATATATAAGCTAAGATGTATTATGTGACTAAGTATGAGGTGCCGTGTATGAGGGGTCGTGTATGAGGTGTCGTGTATGAGGTGTCGTGTATGAGGGGTCGTGTATGAGGGGTCGTGTATGAGGTGCCGTGTATGAGGGGTCGTGTATGAGGTGTCGTGTATGAGGGGTCGTGTATGAGGTGCTGTGTATGAGGGGTCGTGTATGAGGTGCTGTGTATGAGGGGTCGTGTATGAGGGGTCGTGTATGAGGTGTCGTGTATGAGGTGTCGTGTATGAGGTGCTGTGTATGAGGGGTCGTGTATGAGGTGTCGTGTATGAGGGGTCGTGTATGAGGTGTCGTGTATGAGGTGCCGTGTATGAGGTGTCGTGTATGAGGTGTCGTGTATGAGGTGCTGTGTATGAGGGGTCGTGTATGAGGTGCCGTGTATGAGGGGTCGTAGAAAACGACCACAAGGTACCTTTGATATACCAAGACAAGCCCGACCCTAGGCCAGGCTTGTCTAATGCTTAACAACAAGGCTGTTGGTGCTGGCGGCCCGCTGCCCCGCATATCCATCACAGCCTGGCTGATCTGGCACCTGGTGAAGATACTCGCCCACTTTCCTCTTTAAGACTTCTACATTTAATAATAATAATATATTTTTATAAGTATATGTACAAGGTATACAGACCACACCTGACATCACTGACACTCTAATATATAGAAAGTCACTTATTATGCAGAGCATTTTGGGCAAATTAGTTCAAGTTTGTCCCAGGATGCGACCCACACCAGTCGACTAACACCCAGGTACCTATTATACTGATGGGTGAACGGGGACAGCAGGTGTCTTATGGAAATACGTCATAATGTTTACCAGCCGTACCGGGAATTCGATCTCCGAACCTGAGTGTGTGAGCCGACTGCGGTAGCGATCAAGCTACGGGACACTTCAGGCTATGTATGAATGAAAAGTGCAATGCATCACGTATGAAGGATGAAGTGTAAGGCATCATGTATGAGGAGGCGCGGAGAACAATAGCCAGAAGTGAGGTAGTAGGAGATGTCTCCCTAGCTGGCCGGGCTCATCTCCAGGCATTGTCTTCGGGAAGCTGCGCCGTAACTGATGCTGCACACGGTGCATCCAGGTGGGGGATGGAGGGAGGAGAGGCGGGAGGGGAGTGAGGATGGGAAGGGGTGTTGGGGTAGGGTATTGGCGTGGGGAGGCGGAAGTTTGGTAAACGAGAGGAAGTAATGGAGTGGTGGTGGGGGGGAGATAGAAGTGTTGGGGATAACTGGGGAGGGAAGGGGGGTTGAATGGAGTGATAGTGGGATTGTGGGAAGTGGGAGGGAGCAGCCAGTATGACGAACTGGAAACCTACAATAGAGATGATAATAATAATAATAATAATTATTATTATTATTATAAACCCATAGGGGCTATATAACGTCTGGAGAATGAAAGGCAGTGATAGCAGAATAACCTCCAAGTCTTGTTTATGTGAGCCACGATCACTGCCACACACACACACACACACACACACACACACACACACACACACACACACACACACATACACACACACACAGTGTTAACTCACTAAACGTTTGTGTCCATTATTATCTTTGTAAAATACACTTCTGTACAAAATACACCCTAATAATAAATAATAATAATAATAATAATAATAATAAATTAGTGGTAGTAGAAGTAAACGGATTGGGAATGGAAGAAGGGAGGGGAAAGGGGAGGGGGAGGGGGAAGGGGAGGAGGAGGGGGGAGGAGGAGGGGGGGAGGGGAGGGGGGAGAAGGTTCTCTGATTGAATGAACGGTAAGTTCCGTGCAGCAGCAGCAGGTACCAGGCAGCAGCAGCAGCAGGTACCAGGCAGCAGCAGCAGCAGGTAGCAGAGCAGCTGTGTCACGGATCACCTGCACGTTTATTACAACAAGCCAAAATGAACTCCTTCCTCAACTCTCCCCAAGCCCCTCCCCATCCTCTCCACCCCCCTCCCCATCGTCCCACCCTCCCAGCTCCTCCCTCTATTACAAACACAGGTTCCCCATGCATGGCCTCGTGTGTGTGTGTGTCTGTGTGTGGTCGTCATGATGGAGCCTCAGCAAGGAAACAATTAATAACGGAATGTTAAGGACCACAACAAACACTAGAGGTTGTTTTTGATTACCCATATATTCCCACAACCAAAGGTACATTATTAAAACCAGTTAAGAAATGAGAGAGCAAGAAGAGTACTCTCGCAGGTTACAACTCATACACTGAGGAGATAACTCTAGTATGTACTAATCACCTGAAAGTAAGTGAGGAACTGAGCTCCAAGACAAATTTTAGTTACAAGGCAAACTAACTAGGAGCCCACTCCCTCGCTCTGGCTGGTATTTATAAGAGGTAGTTATTCAAAGCGGGTAAGGGCCCCTACACCCACCCTTAGCAATAAGTTAAGGGGCTTTTAGCTGATTATTAATAGAAGACTGAATGTGTGGTTCCGTGTGCTTCTCGCCGAATTAAAATGACATACTCGGCTCACGCCACACACTTCGTGTGTGTTATTCCCCTCTACTGACATCTTCACTCACCACCACCATCTGTGAATGGTATCTTACATTGACTTCGTCTTGTGTACATCACTGGTAGCAGAAACACATCTGTCAGTAGACTCTCTCATGGACAAAAGAAACATCTTTACTGCAGGCTAAAACAGACTTAATCATCATATTTATGGTACACATTATCGATAAGTTGATGCACAAGTTGTGTGCAACACCTGCGTATCTTAACGCAACTTTTTCCTCAATAAAATTATCCAAGCGTTGTACACGTGACTCATTCATCAGACTGCTGAAAGAAAGCGTCAGTGTGACCAAACCAACAAAACATGCCACTTGGAAAACAATCTTGCGTGAATATATTTGAACATCTCTTGGCTTAGCGGCAATATTTATGTGTGTACTTTAAACAAACGTGGTAAGAGCCGGGAAGCCTGAGGACTCTTGTCACTGTCTTGCTGAGAGATTCCTTCTGGTGTAATCTTAGGCTGCGTCAAGCCTTAATGACAACACCAGCACATCCTGCTTGCTCATTACTATGCAACTTCTCCTCACTTTATTACGTTCATTTTTTTACCCGATTCCCGGCGTCAGATCTCAACGTTCCTTCTAAGCTCACAAATCTTTGAGTTAGTTTAGGCTAGGTTAGGTTTTGTTAAACTTGGTTTATTAGGTTAAGCTAGATTAGGTTAGTTAAATCTGTGAAAACATCAATACAAGTAAAAATAAATAAAACTGTGTAGGTGTACCACTCCTAGTGTGAGAATGTACACATGTATCATGTACACATGTACCACTCCTAGTGTGAGAATGTACACATGTATCATGTACACATGTATCACTCCTAGTGTGAGAATGTACACATGTATCATTCCTAGTGTGAGAATGTACACATGTATCATTCCTAGTGTGAGAATGTACACATGTATCATTCCTAGTGTGAGAATGTACACATGTATCACTCCTAGTGTGAGAATGTACACATGTATCATTCCTAGAGTGAGAATGTACACATGTATCATTCCTAGTGTGAGAATGTACACATGTATCATTCCTAGAGTGAGAATGTACACATGTATCATTCCTAGTGTGAGAATGTACACATGTATCATTCCTAGTGTGAGAATGTACACATGTATCATTCCTAGAGTGAGAATGTACACGTGTATCACTCCTAGTGTGAGAATGTACACATGTATCATTCCTAGAGTGAGAATGTACACATGTATCATTCCTAGAGTGAGAATGTACACATGTATCATTCCTAGTGTGAGAATGTACACATGTATCAGTCCTAGTGTGAGAATGTACACATGTATCATTCCTAGTGTGAGAATGTACACATGTATCATTCCTAGAGTGAGAATGTACACATGTATCAGTCCTAGTGTGAGAATGTACACATGTACCACTCCTAGTGTGAGAATGTACACATGTATCATTCCTAGTGTGAGAATGTACACATGTACCACTCCTAGTGTGAGAATGTACACATGTATCATTCCTAGAGTGAGAATGTACACGTGTATCAGTCCTAGTGTGAGAATGTACACGTGTATCAGTCCTAGTACGAGAATGTAAACAAGTGTGAGAATATACACAAGTGTGAGAACGGGTTGGTCCGTGACTGATGCCTCGTCGTTCAACTTCACCAAGCGCCAAGTCTTAATGACAACACCGAGGACATCTTGCTGAATCATTACTATAATACCCACCAGCACTACAACCGTGTCACTGAATCTGTGGGGCCCATTACTGCTGCCTAAAGACTGTTAAGACTGATGTGAAGTATAACGGTAGCGAAGCAGCAAGTTTAGTGTGTCAGGAAGACTCCTTCCTACCGTACTCCAGGCTAGAGAACTGGTAGTGAAAGACAGAGCAATGTCAGTGTGAACAGAGAGATACAATGACAAGGTCTATTCTGATATCTGCAACTTCTTGTCACACCTACACAACATTCCTGCCTCACAAGTTAACCAACTAGTAACATCTGTAAATACAAATGCTAAAAAACTCCACACACACTCACACTAAATTCACAAAAAAATAAAATTTTAGAAATGCCCTTCTTCTTTAGCCCAAATTTTTGGTCACTGCTTTCCCACATCAATATTCGTGGAGCAGCCATAACCCTAAATCTCTCTTGGAGTCGACAGTTCCCCAGGCCTGCTAAAAATGCTTCTAAAAACTTCCACTTCTTTTTCCGTAATCATCCCTCTTTCTTTTTCCTCCCACAGCTGTCTCCCGCCCGCTGCTGTTGGTGCTGTTGTTTCTGCTGCTGCTGCTGCTGTTTCTGTTGCTTCTGTTTCACACATGTCACGAGTTTCTCTACATAGAGAACTATATTGCTGATGCCACTACATCTTTCTCCTGCCAAGCTTCGCCTCACTCATATAACAACAAGATCAATAAACAACTGTAAGGCCTATCAATTCAGTCTTCTCGACGCCAACTTTCCTATCATTTACCCCGTCTCTCTGTCCTCATCCTTGTTACCTCTAGTCCTGCCTCCGTGCCGTCCTCCCGCATGTTACTGCTGTGACAGCTAAACAATAACATTTGTATAAGTAGCATCATGTACTTGTAGAAATAAAGATTATCATTATAAATCTTCACCCACAGAGGAGCAGCCACACTGCTCGACCTGCCTCAGCCCTCCACAAGATCACAGTGTCATCTCCCCATAAACAGGCTCCTGCCCTCCTTTAGTTTCACCATCTAATCTTTTACTGTCGCTTTTCTCACTATGTTTCCAAAGAACACTTTCGACTCGCTCGTTGCCCTGATTACCTGGTCGTTCTTGAGCTAAGGTTATCTAAGCAAGAAAGAACTCGAACCATGAACTTAATTTGGATAAATTCAGATTTAAACAGAATATAGGAAAAAATTGGCTAGGCACAACAAAACGATGAGTAGACCCAACGGGGAGTTAGCTTCCCTGAAACTAATACTTTGGGAGGCTGTACAATTAGGCTAGAAAAATGAGTGTGAATGAATGGGTACGAGAAAGATCTACCTAGCATATGCCAGTGAAGAAATTCTTTTTTGTTATGCTATAGTGCACTCTACTTTTCGCCTTACTTTAACTTACTTATTACTGCTTCTCCCACCCATCTCCCTGTTTTTTGTCGCATCTTAAGAACTCTGTACATTATCCTGTCCTCTTACTCACCAGTCTAGTTTCTTTATATCCCTGAGCTTGCAACTTTCCTTATAGTTTTTACTTTCTTTTTCCCTTGCTTGTTACGAGTCCCTGCGTAGCATGTCCACATATGTTGGGCTCACACACACACACACACACACACACACACACACACACACACACACACACACAGGAGCCGAGTCTCGACCCCTGCAACCACAATTAGGTGAGTACACACACACACACAGGATGTTCCAGAGAGAGAACAGAGACAAGGGGTCACAATTGGAAGCTGAAGACTCAGACGAGTCACAGGGATGTTAGGAAGTATTTCTTCAGTCATAGAGTCGTCAGGAAGTGGAATAGCCTAGCAAGTGACGTAGTTACCTGGAGGTTACCTGGAGGTTATTCCGGGGATCAACGCCCCCGCGGCCCGGTCCACGACCAGGCCTCCCGATGGATCAGGGCCTGATCAACTAGGCTGTTACTGCTGGCCGCACGCAGTCCGACGTACGAGCCACAGCCCGGCTGATCCGGCACTGACTTTAGGTATCTGTCCAGCTCTCTCTTGAAGGCAGCCAGGGGTTTATTGGCAATTCCCCTAATGCTTGATGGGAGGCTGTTGAACAGTTTTGGGCCCCGGACACTTATGGTGTTTTCTCTTAGTGTACCAATGGCGCCCCTACTTTTTATTGGCGGCATTTTGCATCGCCTGCCCAGTCTTTTACTTTCGTAGGGAGTGATTTCTGTGTGCAGATTTGGGACCATTCCCTCCAAGATTTTCCAAGTGTAGATTATGATATATCTCTCCCTCCTGCGTTCCAACGAGTACAAGTCAAGTGCTTTCAAGCGTTCCCAGTAGTTAAGGTGCTTGACAGAACTTATACGTGCGGTAAAGGATCTCTGTACACTCTCTAGATCTGCGATTTCACCTGCTTTGTATGGAGATGTTAATGTACAGCAGTATTCCAGCCTAGAGAGAACAAGTGATTTGAAAAGGATCATCATGGGCTTGGCATCTCTCGTTTTGAAAGTTCTCATTATCCATCCTATCATTTTCTTTGCACGTGCGATCGTGGCACTGTTGTGATCCTTGAAAGTGAGATCCTCAGACATTACTACTCCCAGGTCCCTTACATTATTTTTCCGCTCTATTGTATGGCCGGAGTCAGTAGTATACTCTGTTCTAGTTATTATCTCCTCCAGTTTTCCATAACGGAGTAGTTGGAATTTGTCCTCATTGAACATCATATTGTTTACCGTCGCCCACTGGAAAACTTTGTTTATATCTTCTTGGAGGTTAACCGCGTCCTCAGCAGATGACAGCCTCATGCAGATCCTAGTATCATCCGCAAAGGATGATACGGTGCTGTGGTGTATATCTCTGTTTATGTCTGATATGAGGATAAGGAATAAGATGGGGGCGAGTACTGTGCCTTGTGGAGACAGGAACCATACATAGCTTTAAGACGAGGTATGACAAAGCTCAGGAAGCAGCGAGAGGACCTAGTAGCGATCAGCGAAGAGGCGGGCCAGGAGCTGAGTCTCGACCCCTGCAACCACAATTAGGTGAGAACACACCCACAAAATGAAAACGAATATATGCATATATTATTTTAGAATGTTACGCTTATGAGTTAGTTAAATTATGACAGATGGGAGGACGACCATAGCCAGATATTTGAGAGTGGAGAATGGGCACACTGCCGTCCACTTCTGCTAACATATTGATCACTTGCCATCCCTGTCCCACCCCTGTTCCACCCCACACACACACACACCTGACGACACTGGAGGACAGGAGAGATGGGGGGGGGGACATGTTAACGACGCATAAAATACGGAGAGAAACTGACAAGGTGGACAGGGTCAGAATGCCTTAGAGGTGGGCCACCTGAACAAGGGATCACAACTGGAAGCTGAAAACTCAGATGAATCATAGGGATGTTAGGAAGTATTTCATTAGCCTTCGAGTTGTCAGGAAGTGGAATAATCTGGAGAGTGAAGCAGTGGAAGCAATATCCAGGAGCGGAGAGAGTGACCTAGTAGCGGCTAGCAAAGGGGCGGGGCCAGGAGCTGTAAATCGACCCCTGTAACCGCATATAGGTGAGTACACACAAACACAGGGAAAGACTGGACCTAGTAGCGACCAGCGACGAGGAGGGGCCAGGAGCTATCACTCGACCACTGCAACCACAAATAGGTGAGCACACACTGCAATGGATCACAGAATACCTAACAGGAACGAAACGAGTGATGGTACGTGACGAGGTGTTCAAGTGGGCGATTGTGACAAGCGGGATTTCACAAGGGTCAGTCCTAGGACTAGTGCTTGTTCTGGTATATATAAATGACTTGACAGAAGGAATAGATTCAGAGATGTCCCTGTTTGCAGACGACGTGAAGCTAATGCGGAGAATTCAAGTGGAACATGATCAGGTAGGACTACAGAGGATTCTGGACAAGCTGCGAGCCTGGTCCAACAACCAGCTCCTGGAGTTTAACCCCACCAAGTGCAAAGTCATGAAGATTGGGGAAGGACAAAGAAGACCGCAGGCAGAGTACAGGCTAGGGGGCCAAAAACTGCAAACCTCGCTCAAGGAAAAGGATCTTTGAGTGAGTGTAATACTGAGCACATCTCCAGAGGCGCACATCACTCAAATAACTGCTGCAACACATGGGCGCCTGACAAACATAATAGCGTCCATATTGGAATATGCAGCACCAAAATGAAACCCACACCTGGTCAAGCACGTCAAGAAATTAGAGAAAATACAAAGTTTTGCAACAAGACTAGCCCCATAGCTAAGCGGTATGTCCTGACGACACTGGAGGACAGTAGAGATAGGCGGAACATGATAACGACATACAAAATACTGAGATAAATTGACAAAGTGGATAGGGACGGAATGTTTCAGAGATGGGACACGCAACAAATGAATACAACTGGAAGCTGAAGACTCAGATGAGTCACAGGGGTGTGTTGTGAGGAAATGGAATAATCTGGAGAGTGATGCAGTGGAGTCAGGATCCATACATAGCTTTAAGAAGAGGTATGAAAAAGCTCATGGAGCAGAGACTGAACCTAATGGCGACCAGAGAAGAGGCGGGGCCGGGAGCTGTGACTCGATCCCTGAAACCACAATTAGGTAAGCACACACATATATACAGTGAAGAGGCGGGGCCAGGAGCTGAGTCTCGTCCCCTGCAATCACAATTAGGTGAGTACACACACACACTACTACCACCAGTCAACAGGATGGTGTGGTCAATTTGGTGGTGGACGTGTGGTGGCCTCCGGGAGCTGCGGAGGCGGGGGAGTGGCCAGGCTGGGGGAAGGGGGAGGGGGTAGTGGGGGTAAGGGCGAGGGAGGGCGGAGGTGAGGGGTAAGGGCACTGCTCTGTGTTTGTCCTGAGGGCTAAGTTGGTTACTGGTGCTTCCATGCACTGCCTCACTGCACGCTCTCACCCAATCACTCGCCCTTATATGTCCTTGTACACCCTTATATGTCCTTGTGGACTTTTACTCTCTCTCTTTCTATATATATATATATATATATATATATATATATATATATATATATATATATATATATATATATATATATATATATATATATATATATACACACACACACACGGAGCAACTTGCAGTTACTCCGTATATACGCTTATCTACGTTCATGTTGTTATAGTTACAGATCCACTCAAACTTCTAAGTGCATTCCTATGACATTCACTTAGACGATGTTTCGGTCTGTCCTAGGCCATTGTAGTGACAACTTAGAATACAACATTGTCGGGGAACCAGGTAGCCACTGTAGCAGCAACCTGGAGCAGGAAGATAACATTGTCAGGGAACCAGGTAGCCACTGTAGCAGCAACCTGGAGCAGGAAGATAACATTGTCAGAGAACCAGGTAGCCACTGTAACAGCAACCTGGAGCAGGAAGATAACATTGTCAGAGAACCAGGTAGCCACTGTAACAGCAACCTGGAGCAGGAAGATAACATTGTCAGAGAACCGGGTAGCCACTGTAGCAGCAACCTGGAGCAGAAAGATAACATTGTCAGGGAACCAGGTAGCCACTGTAGCAGCAACCTGGAGCAGGAAGATAACATTGCCAGGGAACCAGGTAGCCACTGTAGCAGCAACCTGGATCAGAAAGATAACACTGTCAGGGAACCAGGTAGCCACTGTAGCAGCAACCTGGAGCAGGAAGATAACATTGTCAGGGAACCATGTAGCCACTATAGCAGCAACCTGGAGCAGGAAGATAACACTGTCAGGGAACCAGGTAGCCACTGTAGCAGCAACCTGGAGCAGGAAGATAACATTGTCAGAGAACCAGGTAGCCACTGTAGCAGCAACCTGGAGCAGGAAGATAACATTGTCAGGGAACCAGGTAGCCACTGTAGCAGCAACCTGGAGCAGGAAGATAACATTATCAGGGAACCAGTTAGCCACTGTAGCAGCAACCTGGAGCAGGAAGATAACATTGTCAGAGAACCAGGTAGCCACTGTAGCAGCAACCTGGAGCTGGAAGATAACATTGTCAGAGAACCAGGTAGCCACTGTAGCAGCAACCTAGAGCAGGAAGATAACATTGTCAGGGAACCAGGTAGCCACTGTAGCAGCAACCTGGAACAGGAAGATAACATTGTCAGGGAACCAGGTAGCCACTGTAGCAGCAACCTGGAGCAGGAAGATAACATTGTCAGGGAACCAGGTAGCCACTGTAGCAGCAACCTGGAGCAGGAAGATAACATTGTCAGGGAACCAGGTAGCCACTGTAGCAGCAACCTGGAACAGGAAGATAACATTGTCAGGGAACCAGGTAGCCACTGTAGCAGCAACCTGGAGCAGGAAGATAACATTGTCAGAGAACCAGGTAGCCACTGTAGCAGCAACCTGGAGCAGGAAGATAACATTGTCAGGGAACCAGGTAGCCACTGTAGCAGCAACCTGGAGCAGGAAGATAACATTGTCAGGGAACCAGGTAGCCACTGTAGCAGCAACCTGGAGCAGGAAGAATCACAGGATGTGGTGGTGCTACTCATGTACAAGTTTATTAACGTTCACCCTCCCAGCTTCACAGGAAGAAATACTCAATACTGGGCACTACCACCACCACCTCACCCTCTCCTACAACTTCTTCCCTTGTCCAACAACCTCCCACCCCCAAATTCTAACTCTTCCCCCTACCCTTTAAAACCCTTCTTCCATCCCCAACCTTTAACCCTTCCTACACGCCCACCTCCTACAACCTTCCCCCAGCCAGGCTCTCTACACTGTTAAGCACGCATCACTGGGCCACACAGCACCTGCAGCCACAATTTATTCTGGTTTTAATGGTAAAGTTAGGCTTTCCACGGTACTTGTGGCAGCCTCTAGTCTCAACCACACAACACCTTTTTGGTCTTTACCAAAGTCGTTTTGTCTAACATTGCCTTTCTAGTGTATTGTCTAACAGTGACTTACTAGTGTACTAACTTTTACCAGTGACTAAGTACTATATTAACTTCTAACACTTACTACTAGTCACGCAGAGATTCTTAACCTTTTTTACGATTACAGTCGCCCAATAAACTGATTGACCAACATGTGTCCATACCAACTCCACCAGACTCTGGAAATCCCTATCATCATCTCCAGTCCTGTTAGGTACCAGTATGACTCCAAAAGATATCAACAGCTTGGTTATACTTTACACTTAATATATATTTACAGAAAACGGCAAATTGTTCAAAGACGGAGACCCATACCCCCAGTACTTGGTTCCCATACCCCAGTATTTGGTTCCCATACCCCAGTATTTGGTTCCCATACCCCAGTATTTGGTTCCCATACCCTAGAAGTATTTGGTTCCCATACCCTAGTATTTGGTTCCCATACCCCAGTATTTGGTTCCCATACCCTAGTATTTGGTTCCCATACCCTAGCATTTGGTTCCCATACCCCAGTATTTGGTCCCCATACCCTAGTATTTGGTTCCCATACCCTAGTATTTGGATCCCATACCCCCAGTATTTGGTTCCCATACCCCAGTATTTGGTTCCCGTACCCTAGTAGTATTTGGTTCCCATACCCTAGTATTTGGTTCCCATACCCCAGTATTTGGTCCCCATACCCTAGTATTTGGTTCCCATACCCTAGTATTTGGTTCCCATACCCCAGTATTTGGTTCCCATACCCTAGAAGTATTTGGTTCCCATACCCTAGTATTTGGTTCCCATACCCCAGTATTTGGTTCCCATACCCTAGTATTTGGTTCCCATACCCTAGTATTTGGTTCCCATACCCTAGTATTTGGTTCCCATACCCATACCCTAGTATTTGGTTCCCATACCCTAGTATTTAGTTCCCATACCCTAGTATTTGGTTCCCATACCCTAGTATTTGGTTCCCATACCCTAGTATTTGGTTCCCATACCCTAGTATTTGGTTCCCATACCCTAGTATTTGGTTCCCATACCCTAGTATTTGGTTCCCATACCCTAGTATTTGGTTCCCATACCCAAGTATTTGGTTTCCATACCCTAGTATTTAGTTCCCATACCCTAGTATTTGGTTCCCATACCCTAGTATTTGGTTCCCATACCCCAGTATTTGGTCCCCATACCCTAGTATTTGGTTCCCATACCCTAGTATTTGGTGCCCATACCCCAGTATTTGGTTCCCATACCCTGGAAGTATTTGGTTCCCATACTCTAGTATTTGGTTCCCATACCCTAGTATTTGGTTCCCATACCCTAGTATTTGGCTCCCATACCCCAGTATTTGGTTCCCATACCCTGGAAGTATTTGGTTCCCATACCCTAGTATTTGGCTCCCATACCCCAGTATTTGGTTCCCATACCCTGGCAGTATTTGGTTCCCATACTCTAGTATTTGGTTCCCATACCCTAGTATTTGGTTCCCATACCCTAGTATTTGGTTCCCATACCCTAGTATTTGGTTCCCATACCCTAGCATTTGGTTCCCATACCCTAGTATTTGGTTCCCATACCCTAGTATTTGGTTCCCATACCCTAGTATTTGGTTCCCATACCCTAGTATTTGGTTCCCATACCCTAGTATTTGGTTCCCATACCCTAGCATTTGGTTCCCATACCCTAGCATTTGGTTCCCATACCCTAGTATTTGGTTCCCATACCCTAGTATTTGGTTCCCATACCCTAGCATTTGGTTCCCATACCCTAGCATTTGGTTCCCATACCCTAGTATTTGGTTCCCATACCCTAGTATTTGGTTCCCATACCCTAGTATTTGGTTCCCATACCCTAGTATTTGGTTCCCATACCCTAGTATTTGGTTCCCATACCCTAGTATTTAGTTCCCATACCCTAGCATTTGGTTCCCATACCCTAGTATTTGGTTCCCATACCCTAGTATTTGGTTCCCATACCCTAACATTTGGTTCCCATACCCTAGCATTTGGTTCCCATACCCTAGCATTTGGTTCCCATACAATAGTATTTGGTTCCCATACCCTAGCATTTGGTTCCCATACCCTAGCATTTCGTTCCCATACCCTAGCATTTGGTTCCCATACCATAGTATTTGGTTCCCATACCCTAGCATTTGGTTCCCATGCCCTAGCATCTGATTCCCATACCCTAGCATTTGGTTCCCATGCCCTAGTATTTGGTTCCCATACCCTAGCATTTGGTTCCCATACCCTAGCATTTCGTCCCCATACCCTAGCATTTGGTTCCCATGCCCTAGCATTTGGTTCCCATACCCTAGCATTTGGTTCCCATACCCCAGTATTTGGTTCCCATACCCCAGTATTTGGTTCCCATACCCTAGCATTTCGTTCCCATGCCCTAGCATTTGGTTCCCATACCCTAGCATTTGGTTCCCATACCCCAGTATTTGGTTCCCATACCCTAGCATTTGGTTCCCATACCCTAGCATTTGGTTCCCATACCCTAGTATTTGGTTCCCATACCCTAGCATTTGGTTCCCATACCCTAGCATTTGGTTCCCATACCCTAGCATTTGGTTCCAATACCCCAGTATTTGGTTCCCATACCCTAACATTTGGTTCCCATACCCTAGCATTTGGTTCCCATACCCCAGTATTTGGTTCCCATACCCTAGCATTTGGTTCCCATACCCTAGTATTTGGTTCCCATACCCTAGTATTTGGTTCCCATACCCTAGGATTTGGTTCCCATACCCTAGCATTTGGTTCCCATACCCCAGTATTTGGTTCCCATACCCTAACATTTGGTTCCCTTACCCTAGCATTTGGTTCCCATACCCCAGTATTTGGTTCCCATACCCTAGCATTTGGTTCCCATACCCTAGTATTTGGTTCCCATACCCTAGTATTTGGTTTCCATACCCTAGCATTTGGTTCCCATACCCTAGCATTTGGTTCCCATACCCTAGCATTTGGTTCCCATGCCCTAACATTTGGTTCCCATGCCCTAGCATTTGGTTCCCATACCCTAGCATTTGGTTCCCATACCCTAGCATTTGGTTCCCATGCCCTAACATTTGGTTCCCATGCCCTAGCATTTGGTTCCCATACCCTAGCATTTGGTTCCCATGCCCTAACATTTGGTTCCCATACCCTAGCATTTGGTTCCCATACCCTAGCATTTGGTTCCCATACCCTAGCATTTGGTTCCCATGCCCTAACATTTGGTTCCCATGCCCTAACATTTGGTTCCCATGCCCTAACATTTGGTTCCCATGCCCTAACATTTGGTTCCCATGCCCTAACATTTGGTTCCCATACCCTAGCATTTGGTTCCCATACCCTAGTATTTGGTTCCCATGCCCTAACATTTGGTTCCCATGCCCTAACATTTGGTTCCCATACCCTAGCATTTGGTTCCCATACCCTAGTATTTGGTTCCCATGCCCTAACATTTGGTTCCCATGCCCTAACATTTGGTTCCCATACCCCAATACTTGGTATCCATACCCCCGGTTAGGAACTCCTTATAGTGTAATATCTTGTAACAGCTACTTACATAGTACCACTGTTAAGTACAACAGTATAACTCACTATTCATTCTGCTGGGCTACAATTCCGCCGTGTAACGTACGTACGTACGTACGTGTACTCACCTAGTTGTACTCACCTAGTTGAGGTTGCGGGGGTCGAGTCCGAGCTCCTGGCCCCGCCTCTTCACTGATCGCTACTAGGTCACTCTCCCTGAGCCGTGAGCTTTATCATACCTCTGCTTAAAGCTATGTATGGATCCTGCCTCCACTACATCGCTTCCCAAACTATTCCACTTACTGACTACTCTGTGGCTGAAGAAATACTTCCTAACATCCCTGTGATTCATCTGTGTCTTCAGCTTCCAACTGTGTGTGTGTGTGTGTGTGTGTGTGTGTGTGTGTGTGTGTGTGTGTGTGTGTGTGTGTGTGTGTGTGTGTGTGTGTGTGTGTTGCACACTAATACACCTAAACATCACAACTCTATAAAATAAACTAGTGCCAAGCTTAAGGTTTTCACATGAGGTAAGACAGAACATATTTCCAACTGTAAATAACACCGGACTACAATTTTTGATCATGTCTGAGCCTCGGAGAAAGAAATGCGTTTCACTTCACGCTTTTTGTGCTGCAGACAACGAACATAACCATAACAACACTCGAGTGGCTGAAGGAAACTGAATGCATTTCGTTAAACTACTGAGCACTGTGGCTATAGTGAACTGTATGTAAGTTTTAAGGAATTACGAAGTTGGTTTCAGTGAAGAGTCTGTCCTCTGTACGGTTTACTGACCCTCCTCCCTCCCTCCCTTCCCAGGTCAAAGATAACAGCAACTGGCCTGAGTCTGTATCTTTATAGATGGAGAGAATTTGCAATTTTAAGCGCCATTTCCGTATTCAGTGACGCAACATTAGTAAGGAATGATAGTTCTATTTCCGAAGTAGTTTTGCTCGAGAGAGAGAGAGAGAGAGAGAGAGAGAGAGAGAGAGAGAGAGAGAGAGAGAGAGAGAGAGAGAGACAGAGAGACAGAGAGACAGAGAGACAGAGAGAGAGAGAGAGGTAGAATGTTAACCAGAGTTTCCTGTGAGGTTGTGTCATGTACAGCTTCCCAGCTCCACCATCTCGTCCTCACTGCACCTGCTCACTCTCCACTATAAACACAAGAACACGCACCACACACATTAAAGGACTGAACGACTGTTGTTCCAAGCGTATACTATTTTTCCAGTGATCTTCTTTATACAATAGGCTAAGGTGTGTGTGTGTGTGTGTGTGTGTGTGTGTGTGTGTGTGTGTGTCTGTGTGTGTGTGTGTGTGTGTGTGTGTGTGTGTGTGTGTGTGTGTGTGTGTGTGTGTGTGTGTGTGTGTGTGTGTGTGTGTGTGTGTGTGTGTCTTGAGGTCACAACTGTCTATATCCCGGGCCACTAGTGATTGTCTGGGACCGCTGGGAACTGTCTTGAAGTACACAGAGGCCGAGTCTAAGGAGGGAGGGAGAGAGCGTAAGGGAAAATGTGAATTATGTTGCATACAGATTCAGAGGACAGCCAGGCTACTCTCAAACAGCCAGGCTACTCTCAAACAGCCAGGCTACTCTCAAACAGACAGGCTACTCTCAAACAGACAGGCTACTCTCAAACAGACAGGCTACTCTCAAACAGACAGGCTACTCTCAAACAGCCAGGCTACTCTCAAACAGACAGGCTACTCTCAAACAGCCAGGCTACTCTCAAACAGCCAGGCTACTCTCAAACAGCCAGGCTACTCTCAAACAGCCAGGCTACTCTCAGACAGCCATTTACTCTCAAACAGCCAGGCTACTCTCAAACAGCCAGGCTACTCTCAAACAGACAGGCTATTCTCAGACAGGCTACTCTCAAACAACCAGGCTACTCTCAAACAACCAGGCTACTCTCAAACAGCCAGGCTACTCTCAAACAGACAGGCTACTCTCAAACAGCCAGGCTACTCTCAAACAGACAGGCTACTCTCAAACAGACAGGCTACTCTCAAACAGACAGGCTACTCTCAAACAGACAGGCTACTCTCAAACAGACAGGCTACTCTCAAACAGACAGGCTACTCTCAAACAGCCAGGCTACTCTCAAACAGCCAGGCTACTCTCAAACAGACAGGCTACTCTCAAACAGACAGGCTACTCTCAAACAGACAGGCTACTCTCAAACAGACAGGCTACTCTCAAACAGCCAGGCTACTCTCAAACAGACAGGCTACTCTCAAACAGCCAGGCTACTCTCAGACAGGCTACTCTCAAACAGCCAGGCTACTCTCAAACAGACAGGCTACTCTCAAGCAGCCAGGCTACTCTCAAACAGGCTACTCTCAAACAGCCATGCTACTCTCAGACAGGCTACTCTCAAACAGACAGGCTACTCTCAAACAGACAGGCTACTCTCAAACAGACAGGCTACTCTCAAACAGCCAGGCTACTCTCAAACAGCCAGGCTACTCTCAAACAGACAGGCTACTCTCAAACAGACAGGCTACTCTCAAACAGACAGGCTACTCTCAAACAGACAGGCTACTCTCAAACAGACAGGCTACTCTCAAACAGACAGGCTACTCTCAAACAGCCAGGCTACTCTCAAACAGACAGGCTACTCTCAAACAGACAGGCTACTCTCAAACAGACAGGCTACTCTCAAACAGACAGGCTACTCTCAAACAGCCAGGCTACTCTCAAACAGACAGGCTACTCTCAAACAGACAGGCTACTCTCAAACAGACAGGCTACTCTCAAACAGACAGGCTACTCTCAGACAGGCTACTCTCAAACAGACAGGCTACTCTCAAACAGCCAGGCTACTCTCAAACAGCCAGGCTACTCTCAAACGTACCAAATCCTCATCGATCTTCACCATTCACCTCCCCCCCTTCACACACACATACGATAAAGCTCATGAAACAGGGAAAGAGTGGACTTACTAGTGACCAGCGAAAAGGCGGGGCCAAGAGCTGTGACACGAACCCTACAACCACAAACAAGTGAAACAGAGTACACACACACAGACTGACAATACTGGTAGACAGGACTACGGCTGATACAATAATTTACAAAATACTGAGAGGAACTGACAAGGGCGACTAGGGATAGATTGTTGAGATGGAAAAGACGGACACGAGGGTGCAGCTAAAAGTTGAAGACTAAGATGAGTCATAATGATGTTAGGAAGTATTTCTTCAGTCTTAGAGTAGCCAGAAAGTGGGACAACCTGGAGAGTGAAGTGGTAGAGGCAAGATCCATACACAGCTTTCAGAAGAGGTATGATAAGGCTCTCGAAGCCCAGGAGAGAGAACCTAGTAGTGACCAGGCAGGACCAGGAGCCGAGACTCGACCACTGCAACCACATATAAGCGCTTACATATAGGTGAGTACACACACCTGCCGCCACCGCTCCCCAACCCCCAATTAGCATGGTCCAAACAAGCCTCTCCCCACACCGTCGCCACCACCTGCTGACTCTATGAACCAGGGTGAGCCAGGCTTTAGTGCCACACCTCTCTTTCTCACACACACACACACACACACACACACACACACAAAATCCCTGAAGAGGGAATATTTACAGAGAGGTATATCTCTCTCTCTGTATACATAACATATGCCTCGAGTATATTATGCTGGATTTAATCAACAGTTCGAGAATTAAAGCATTCTTGATTGATGGTGTAAAGATAAAATGCGGCCTTGATAACTCTGGTGAAGTTTAGAGGCTTTAAATACATCAAGCCAACAGTAGTCTCTAGACAAATAACAAGAAGTGGCTGTTCCATTTCAATCCCGCAAAGCGCAAGGTCGTAGAATGAGAAACGGAGGAAAGGCAGCCAGAAACAACACAGTGACTGTTCAATAAGGAACCAGAGGTAAACATCACCCCGAATCTATTCACCAAGTTACATATAAAAACCGTCAGCAGAAGAACTACGACTAGCGACTGTAAGACCAACTTTTAGAAATCTAACCGAGAAGCCATTAAAAGATGTACACTACATACATACACACATACTTACAAACATACATACTTACATAAAGATAGCGTTACCTTGCAGCATGCACACAGATAAGGACACAAAAATGTTGAGAAAAGTGTTAACATGTAGCGCCAGACTGGTAGCAAAGTTGAAGGGAATGAGAAACAAGGCCAAACTAAAAGAGTTACATCTCTTGTTATTAGATAAGCCAAGATCCAAAGGAGATATAATCACGACGTTTAAGATACTCAAAAACATCAGCAGAGGAGAAAAGGGCAAATCATTGGAAATGAAGTGGGTTACAGGAGAGGGAAAACATGCATGCAAGTGTCTCGTAATAGTTTATGATCTTTACCTATTCTCAATATAGGAGACATGGTCTGAGACCAGGTCGTAAGGGACATCATCCCTGGAAGCATTAAGAGATAATTATCAGATATGTGTCTGCCCCTCCCACTCCAGAACCTCTCCAAGACATTTCCTTGCTTCTAAAAACAGCCACTAGGGTGCTACACTGCCCTATATAAAAAAAAGTTCCCATGTAAGCACCAGACGAGCCTGGCTCCTGACCGGGCTCCGAGAGTAGTGAAGCTCTCGAAACTCTTCAAAGGTATATCAAGGGTATGTATGTATTAGAGTTACACTAACAGGAAGAGCAAGAGGAAAAGAGCCGTAGAGAGGAGAATTAACTCATAGACACGAAGAGCAAATACTCTCAAGTTATCTTCAGCCCTCTCAGTCCACCCCACTCAAACATACCACTCAGCCTCACCACTCAAACACACCTGTGACCTCACACCTGTGTCATCTCTCACACTGGCAAGTCTCCCGCCTCTCACACCGCCTCACCGGGTCACAAACTGGAAGGCTCCTCAACAAGCACTCAAACACAAACCTATCTACACCGCCATGACAAGACACAGACAAGGAGAATTAGTGGGACTAGTTTGTAATGTGAACACAAGTGCAACTAATGTGACATTTAACTGTGGCAACGTTTCGCTCTCCAGGAGCCTTATCTAGTAGTTACACACGATACATTGACACAGACGGCATATATAGGCTTAGAGTGAGGTATCATATTACTGGTAGTAGTAGTACTAGTAATATTAGTAGTAGTAGTAGCAGTAGTAGTAATAGTAGTAGCAATACACGGGGTAGAACAATCAACTTGCACATGAGTAAAGGTTATAAAAGGTGTTACTAGAGTAGCATAAAAATAACTTAGACAAATTAATCGCTGTTATAACACGATCCAGCAAAATAGTCTCCAATAAATATTCCCAAATGTTACACAAATATCTCTTCATCTTGTCGGGTTTGTAAACTGTTTCCATCACAAAAACAGCGTCCCCAGCTACAGGTAAACACGCAGATGTATATACAAGGACACGCACGCGAACATCAGCGCTACTCCTGTACTTAAAAACAAATAAACCATACACTACACGCACGCACGCACGCATGGACACACGTCGGCCAGCTAACACGCATGAGTTAACCCTCAGAAACCAACTTGATAGCCAAAGATGGAGACGTCATTCACGGAAACTTTTCTTTAGGCAAAGTTTTCAGACAATCAGTGAAACTCTTTCATCTTGCCTGAGTAGTCTCCTTCCCCTGGCGCGTCCACGTTCATCTGGGTCTTTTACCTCACTCTGTACACACCAGCATAATTCCAGTCACACACACACACACACACACACACACGCATCCGTACTTGCGGAGTCTTCTCGCCAGTGAGGACCCTTAATCAATATATGTTTGGCATCTCTGACACCAACAACAATAGCCTACTTGATGTCCTAGGTGTTCATATATGACAGTGATGACTGGCTCTCCACCAGCATACAACGTTGTGTTAACATTACTAAGGTGTGATCAGTAGTTAGCGCTGAGTGCTGGGTTCTACAGCAGCGGTTGTTCCGCATGCCGTTAACGGGGACCATCGCCCTCACGCAGCCAGACTAAACCTGGCTGCTGGCCTGATCGACTAGTCTGTTGGTGCTGGCCGCACGCAGTCCAACGTACGAACTACAGTCCTAATCAAGGACTGATTTCGGGAACTAATCACGTCCTCTCTTGAAGACAGCCAGAGCTTTGTTGATAATACTCCTTACACAGGAAGGGAAGGCGTTGACAAGTCGAGGACCTCTGACACCTATCGAGTTCTCTCTTAGTGTACTCATCACACCCCCTGCTTTTTATTGGGAATACTCTGTACTATCTGCCAAGCCTCTCGCTTTTATACCGAGTAATTTCGGTGTGCGGGTTTGAGATCTACCTGAAGGGTATTCCGGGGATCAACGTCCCCTCGGCCCGGTCTACGACCAGGCCTCCCGGTGGATCAGGGCCTGACCAGGCTGTTACTGCTAGCCGGACGTAGTCCAACGTACGAACCACAGCCCGGTTGGTCCGGCAGTGACTAAGTATCTGTCCAGCTCCCTCTTGAAGGCATCCAGGGGCCTATTGATAATTCCCCCTTCTGCACGGTGGGAGGCTGCTGAACACACTCTCCAGGATTTTCCAGGTGCAAATTATGTACCTTAATAATAATAATAACGATAACAGGTAGGGTTATCACAACAGTAATCAATGATGCGAGTTTGAACTGCGTGGACCCACCATGTGGTAAGTTACAACGCAGCAAGTCTGCTGTGTTTCTGCGTCGCAATCTATGCCACTTTGACTTTTTGGGGGTTACCCTGAGTAATTTACACTTATTACTATGTATGATAATTTGTGTAACTGCATTTATGTGTACCTGTACCTAAATCTTTCCCTACAACCCATCCTCCACTTCCTCTCTCTCTCTCTCTCTCTTTATTACTCATGTTCAGTCCTCCCATTCCCTTCTATGGCTTCCTTTCTCCCACGCCCAGCCTCCTCATTCCCCTTCCTCTTTCTCTCTCTTACTGCTTCCTTCCTCTCACGCCCCATCTTTATCTTTCCCTCTCTCTCTCTCCTACTGATCCCTCCCTTCATCCCTTCAAGTACAATAGTCTATCGATCACAATGCAAAGCCCATGCAACGCAAATCTCCAACTGATGCAGACACACACACACACACACTAACATTCATGGTAAGTACACACACACACACACACACACACACACACACACACACACACACACACACACACACACACACACACACACACACACACACACACACACACACACACACAATCCAGCCAAATGCAAAGTCATGAAGATTGGGGAGGGGCAAAGAAGACCGCAGACAGAGTATAGGCTAGGTGGACAAAGACTACAGACCTCACTCAGGGAGAAAGACCTTGGGGTGACCATAACACCGAGCACATCACCGGAGGCACACATCAACCAAATAACCGCTGCAGCATACGGGCGCCTGGCAAACCTGAGAATAGCGTTCCAATACCTTAATAAGGAATCGTTCAAGACACTGTACACTGTGTATGTTAGGCCCATACTGGAGTATGCAGCACCAGTCTGGAACCCACACCTGGTCAAGCACGTCAAGAAGTTAGAGAAAGTACAAAGGTTTGCAACAAGGCTAGTCCCAGAGCTCAAGGGAATGTCGTACGAGGAAAGGTTAAGGGAAATCGGACTGACGACACTGGAGGACAGAAGGGTCAGGGGAGACATGATAACGACATACAAGATACTGCGGGGAATAGACAAGGTGGACAGAGATAGGATATTCCAGAGAGGGGACACAGGGACAAGGGGTCACAACTGGAAGCTGAAGACTCAGACGAGTCACAGGGACGTTAGGAAGTATTTCTTCAGTCATAGAGTTGTCAGCAAGTGGAATAGCCTAGCAAGTGAAGTAGTGGAGGCAGGAACCATACATAGTTTTAAGAAGAGGTATGACAAAGCTCAGGAAGCAGAGAGAGAGAGGATCCAGTAGCGATCAGTGAAGAGGCGGGGCCAGGAGCTGAGTCTCGACCCCTGCAACCACAATTAGGTGAGTACAATTAGGTGAGTACACACACACACACACACACACACACACACACACACACACACACACACACACACACACACACACACACACAATAAAAAAATAGAGGACTGGGAAGGAATACAAGAAACCTGCCACACTGGGAACTTGACAAATATTCTAACACTCAAGCATGTGAATGTGTGTCATAAATGTCCACTATACGCACAGTATTTAACATTTATCATTATATTAATGGTACATAATACCAAGGCACGTGTGCAACATGTAGACATCTTTACTGCAGAGACAATTCGCTTGCGTAGCATTACTCTTTAGTCGCAGAGATGTTTAATATACCCGGGACAGTTGAAGAAGCGGAGGTCTTGAAGTGTTGAGTCCGCGGGGGCGTTGACCCCCGGAACTCTCTCCAGGTAAACAGCTATGGTAGTTGAGAAGTCAGTCATCTTGAGGTGTTCAGAGCCTGAGTCTTGATGTAAAGTGTTCATTTAGCAGTGAATATTATTTATGATGTTGATCATAGCCAGCAACACACGCGCCCTCACACGCACTTCTCGCCTCCGTGTTATTTCTGCCTTATAAATTACCGCTCAATGATCCACACGGGTTTAGCGATTTGCATAAACAAATTTTTTATCTAATAACGAGTACCTTGGGATTACTGAGACTTATGTTACCTTGACCTGGGGAGGAGCTATATACATGGAAGCACTTAGGAGTTAACACAGGGCCTGTAGAATGATAACCAGATTTAATCCAAGGGAAGAGTAGTATTAATTCCTTGGATCAAGAGCCCTTCACCAGCGTCAAGGTAATCTCTCCTTGAAAGTTCAACACAGGAAAACACATGAATGGTTTCTGGTATTTTCCCGGCTATTAACAATACTGTGTACATCAGCAGTGTGCTGCTACCTATTCTGACACTCGAGTTCTGTCCTCACAGAGCGGCCTGTCCACCGCCTGGTCAACCGGGCTGTTGGTGCTGGCGGCCCGCAGAACCCACATAGCCATCATAACTCAGATGATCAAGCACATGCTGGAGAGTGTGATCCATTTTCCTCTTGAAACAACTACTTACGTTCCATGTTATAATTCATCACATAACATGGGTCTGTATCATGTTCCATCACACAGCATGGGTTTCCCTGTCATAATTCATCACATAGCATGGGTCTGTGACATGTTCCATCACACAGCATGGGTTTCCCTGCCATAATTCATCACACAGAATGGGTTACCCTGCCACAATTCATCACACAGAATGGGTTACCCTGCCACAATTCATCACACAGAATGGGTTACCCTGCCATAATTCATCACACAGAATGGGTTACCCTGCCATAATTCATCACACAGAATGCGTTTCCCTGTCATAATTCATCACACAGAATGGGTTACCCTGCCATAATTCATCACACAGAATGCGTTTCCCTGTCATAATTCATCACACAGAATGGGTTACCCTGCCATAATTCATCACACAGAATGCGTTTCCCTGTCATAATTCATCACACAGAATGCGTTTCCCTGTCATAATTCATCACACAGAATGGGTTACCCTGCCATAATTCATCACACAGAATGGGTTACCCTGCCATAATTCATCACACAGAATGCGTTTCCCTGTCATAATTCATCACACAGAATGGGTTACCCTGCCATAATTCATCACACAGAATGCGTTTCCCTGTCATAATTCATCACACAGAATGCGTTTCCCTGTCATAATTCATCACACAGAATGGGTTACCCTGCCATAATTCATCACACAGAATGGGTTACCCTGCCATAATTCATCACACAGAATGCGTTTCCCTGTCATAATTCATCACACAGAATGGGTTACCCTGCCATAATTCATCACACAGAATGCGTTTCCCTGTCATAATTCATCACACAGAATGGGTTACCCTGCCATAATTCATCACACAGAATGCGTTTCCCTGCCATAATTCATCACACAGAATGGGTTACCCTGCCATAATTCATCACACAGAATGCGTTTCCCTGTCATAATTCATCACACAGAATGGGTTACCCTGCCATAATTCATCACACAGAATGCGTTTCCCTGTCATAATTCATCACACAGAATGGGTTACCCTGCCATAATTCATCACACAGAATGCGTTTCCCTGTCATAATTCATCACACAGAATGGGTTACCCTGCCATAATTCATCACACAGAATGCGTTTCCCTGTCATAATTCATCACACAGAATGGGTTACCCTGCCATAATTCATCACACAGAATGCGTTTCCCTGTCATAATTCATCACACAGAATGGGTTACCCTGCCATAATTCATCACACAGAATGGGTTTCCCTGCCATAATTCATCACACAGAATGGGTTTCCCTGCCATAATTCATCACACAGAATGGGTTACCCTGCCATAATTCATCACACAGAATGCGTTTCCCTGTCATAATTCATCACACAGAATGGGTTACCCTGCCATAATTCATCACACAGAATGCGTTTCCCTGTCATAATTCATCACACAGAATGGGTTACCCTGCCATAATTCATCACACAGAATGCGTTTCCCTGTCATAATTCATCACACAGAATGGGTTACCCTGCCATAATTCATCACACAGAATGCGTTTCCCTGTCATAATTCATCACACAGAATGGGTTACCCTGCCATAATTCATCACACAGAATGCGTTTCCCTGTCATAATTCATCACACAGAATGGGTTACCCTGCCATAATTCATCACACAGAATGCGTTTCCCTGTCATAATTCATCACACAGAATGGGTTACCCTGCCATAATTCATCACACAGAATGCGTTTCCCTGTCATAATTCATCACACAGAATGGGTTACCCTGCCATAATTCATCACACAGAATGCGTTTCCCTGTCATAATTCATCACACAGAATGGGTTACCCTGCCATAATTCATCACACAGAATGCGTTTCCGTCATAATTCATCACACAGAATGGGTTACCCTGCCATAATTCATCACACAGAATGCGTTTCCCTGTCATAATTCATCACACAGAATGGGTTACCCTGCCATAATTCATCACACAGAATGGGTTTCCGCGTCATACTCCCTCACACAAATATTATACCTAACGTGAGGTAATGAAATGTGTCAACCTGAGATGGGAGACTTCAGCAGGACATCCAAGACGTCGTCCAGTACTCCACTAGGGTTCAGCAGCTACGGCAGCTTAACAAGTTTACCTCACCTCTCCAGCACAGCTACCTGGAAAACTCCATCACCCACTCCCCACCACAGGCTACGCCCCCAACAGCAGCGCCAACACCACACCAATACCTCCAACACTCTACCAACGGCACCAACACCACACCAATACTTCCAACACTCCACCAGCAGCACCAACATCACACCAATACCTCCAACACTCCACCAACAACACCACACCAATACCTCCAACACTCCACCAGCAGCACCAACACCACACCAATACCTCCAACACTCCACCAACAACACCACACCAATACCTCCAACACTCCACCAGCAACACCACACCAATACCTCCAACACTCCACCAGCAACAACAACACGGCACCAGTACCTCCAACACCAGTAGAACCAACACGACACCAATACCTCCAACACTCCACCAGCAGCACCAACACGACACCAATACCTCCAACACTCAGCAGAACCAACACCCCACCAGCAGCACCAATACCTCCAACACTCCACCAGCGGCTCCCTCATGAATACGTCAAACACTCTCCACTACGTCCACACCAAGCACTGGGTGATGGTAGCGTCCACACCAAGCACGGGGTGATGGTAGCCTCTACACCAAGCACGGGGTTATGGTAGCGTCCACACCAAGCACGGGGTGATGGTAGCGTCCACACCAAGCACGGGGTGATGGTAGCCTCTACACCAAGCACGGGGTGATGGTAGCGTCCACACCAAGCACGGGGTGATGGTAGCCTCTACACCAAGCACGGGGTTATGGTAGCGACCACACCAAGCACGGGGTGATGGTAGCGTCCACACCAAGCACGGGGTGATGGTAGCCTCCACACCAAGCACAGGGTGATGGTAGCGTCCACACCAAGCACGGGGTGATGGTAGCGTCCACACCAAGCACGGGGTGATGGTAGCCTCTACACCAAGCACGGGGTGATGGTAGCGTCCACACCAAGCACGGGGTGATGGTAGCCTCTGTTATGGTAGCGTCCACACCAAGCACGGGGTGATGGTAGCGTCCACACCAAGCACGGGGTGATGGTAGCCTCTACACCAAGCACGGGGTGATGGTAGCGTCCACACCAAGCACGGGGTGATGGTAGCGTCCACACCAAGCACGGGGTGATGGTAGCGTCCACACCAAGCACGGGGTGATGGTAGCGTCCTCACCAAGCACGGGGTGATGGTAGCGTCCACACCAAGCACGGGGTGATGGTAGCGTCCACACCAAGCACGGGGTGATGGTAGCGTCCTCACCAAGCATGGGGTGATAGCGTCCTCACCAAGCACGGGGTGATGGTAGCGTCCTCACCAAGCACGGGGTGATGGGCGTCCTCACCAAGCATGATGGTAGCGGCAATCTCTCACTAATAAAGGTATAATTAAGTGCATATCTCACAATGAGCTGCCACAAAAACTCTCATTATTGTCCTGTTGTCGACGACTCGCAAATATTAACCACGACCTTCCATCACCGTGTAGCTGCCACACTTGTCATTCACGGGGTGATTGTTGCGTCCACGCGAAGCACGGGGTGATGGTAGCGTCCACACCAAGCACGGGGTGATGGTAGCGTCCACACCAAGCACGGGGTGATGGTAGCGTCCACACCAAGCACGGGGTGATGGTAGCGTCCACACCAAGCACGGGGTGATGGTAGCGTCCACACCAAGCACCAAGCACGGGGTGATGGTAGCGTAGCCTCTACACCAAGCACGGGGTGATGGTAGCGTCCACACCAAGCACGGGGTGATGGTAGCGTCCACACCAAGCACGGGGTGATGGTAGCGTCCACACCAAGCACGGGGTGATGGTAGCGTCCTCACCAAGCACATGGTAGCGTCCACACAAGCACGGGGTGATGGTAGCGTCCACACCAAGCACGGGGTGATGGTAGCGTCCACACCAAGCACGGGGTGATGGTAGCGTCCACACCAAGCACGGGGTGATGGTAGCGTCCACACCAAGCACGGGGTGATGGTAGCGTCCACACCAAGCACGGGGTGATGGTAGCGTCCTCACCAAGCACGGGGTGATGGTAGCGTCCTCACCAAGCACGGGGTGATGGTAGTGGCCCTCAGCCTGGCTAAGGGACTAACAACCTCAAATACTATTTCTCCAAGGTTGACTGATTACATCATCTTCATTTCACTACACCTGCTGCCTCTGTATCTGACTGAAGAAGTCTCCTGTGTGAGGAAATGTCTCAACAACAAGGATACCCAACTGTTGCACATGTGTCTTAATCTTCAAACTGTCTGTATTATATACCATTTCCAACACAGAAGAAATAAGTTACTCCTGTGCGATGCCAAGATTTAGAAAGGATATACGAACGGTTTGGAAATATAGTCGATAAGTGGAACAGTCTGCCTGGTAGGGTTATTGAAGCTGAAACCTTGGGTAGGTTAAAGTCGATGAGCGGAACAGTCTACCTGTGGGGTTACTGAAGCTAAAACCTTGGGTAGGTTAGATAAAGTCGATGAGTGGAAGTCTACCTGTGGGGTTACTGAAGCTAAAACTTTGGGTAGGTTAGATAAAGTCGATGAGTGGAAGTCTACCTGTGGGGTTACTGAAGCTAAAACTTTGGGTAGGTCAGATAAAGTCGATGAGTGGAAGTCTACCTGTGGGGTTACTGAAGCTAAAACTTTGGGTAGGTTAGATAAAGTCGATGAGTGGAAGTCTACCTGTGGGGTTACTGAAGCTAAAACCTTGGGTAGGTTAAATAAAGTCGATGTGTAGAACAGTCTGCCTGGTGGGGTTACTCAAGCTAAAACCTTGGGTTGGTTAGATAAATATACAAGTGAGAGGAGTTAGATTTGAGTGGGACTTGCACATGGGTTAACAGGGTTGGGCAAATATTTTTATTAGTAGGTTTGGGTTTAAGAAAGACCTGCCTAGTATGGGCCAGTAAGCCTGCTGTAGTGCTCCTCCTCTATTACGTCATGTAACACAAATAACCCTCACATAGAAGAGAGGAGCTTACGACGACGTTTCGGACCGAAACGTCGTCGTAAGCTCCTTTCTTCTATGACTCACGAAATCGTAATAACACGATTGCGGGTTATTTGTGTATCGTTCCAGTCACGGTATTGTGCCTTTTTTGTTATTTACGTCATGTAACACTCAACACTACTCACCTACAAGATTCCTTCAGAGAAAACTACATCCCCATCATTCTATCTCCAAGAAGCAACTGTTTACAAAAATCTGTAAATCCACAGATTAAGTAATTACGTTCTTACGCGTAAATCCTAATTGTTGTGAATGTTATAATCAGCTTGTGAGCAGAACCTTAACACACCATGGATATTGTGCCATTATTATTATTATTATTATTATTATTATTATTATTATTATTATTATATTTGCGGAGAAAATGGTTTGGAACGGACAAATTGAAGAATGAGACACTTATGCCACATTTGGGAATCTCTATTGAGGAAACGTTTCACCAGCCATTGGTTTAACCCGTGGAAGGTTAGGGGTTGTAGTTGCAACTGGCTGGATAAGAAGTCTTCAGCGACATGAAGGCCTTTCCTCAGTGGAAGTGTTGTCTGAACGTAATATTGTGGAGTAAACAGTGCCGCAGTATGATACATCACCTTCAACCTACACACACACACACACACATATTCACTCACACACACACACACAGGTACCATACATAGCTTTAAAAAGAGGTATGATAAAGTTTATGAAGCAGGGAGAGAGTGGACCTAGTAGCAACCAGTGAATTTTCGGGGCCAGGAGCTATGACTCGTCCCCTGCAACCACAATAAGGCAGACTACAATTGATTACACACATTCTCTTACACACACACTTGGTCCTGTTTTTCGGTCTCTCACATTGTCCACTTGTTAGAAAATATTATTTTATTTTTACTTATACTGGGAGTAATAAACTCGAAGAGATCGTACAGCACCTGGGAAATGAGAGGTAACACGTTTCGACCAAGGTAATGGGAGGATAAGTCCGGTTCGCTGGATCAAGAGTCCTTCACCTTGACTGATCCACATTTTCCATTCACCACCTTTAAAAACCTACGCTCGTCACTGTGCATTACTGCCTTACTAATATTTTATCTTATTAAAGAATGATTTGTCATTCAAATACCGTATATAGAAAAATGGGTTTAAATACAAAGAAACGTGTGTTGGTGTTAGGAGAGATTGGTGTTAGAAGAGCCAAGTGTTAGAAGAAGAGGCTGGTGTTAAGAGAGGTTGTGTTTCTAGACATTCCATTAGTGTGAATGAATGGGTCGACCCTGGCCCAACTTGGGCAGATAATAAAGCTAATGAGGAGAAAAAGGCGCCATTACTGAGATGAGTGGAGGTGGTGCTGGAGGTTCCCCAGGGAGCACACTTCATCTCCACCCTCCTCCAATATTTAACTCACAAAGGAAGCAATACAACTTTCCTGGAAAACTCGGAGGATTCACCCGCGCGCACACCCACCATTTTTATATATAACTTTAACAAAATCCATTCTGAAGGTGGTGGATGAGTTTCCCCTCGCCGGGGAAAACTGATGACGCGAGTGTAAAGGAATACTGTATAATAATAATCATGGTTGTGCGATAAAAACCCATAAGGATCACACACTATCCGGTGAACGGAAAATAATCAGGTTTGATGGGCAGGGGAAAACAGTATCAGTTCATTGTATTATGCCACTGTGGATAAAATGATTTGACATTTCTTGAATATTTCTGAGTTGTCTCTCAATTCATTTTACCGCATTCCAGTACTTAATGACGCAAGGTGTGACAACTGTCCATCGGGTAGAGTTCACATTTCGTTTGTCCAACATCTGGTGGTGGTGATTAAACCTTGCAAAGATACTGGTATTGCATCACAAGTATCATGGCCCCCGTCCAGGGTGGGCTATTAACAATAACAGCGTGTATACACAACATTAACGCCTCGGGTTAGCTGGGGGAACTTTTATATCTCTAACAACGGGGATGGCTGGGCTGGGAAGCACTTTAAGGTAAACACTTTTTTTTCCCCTCTCTGCTTTACATATGGCACCACCTGTGTGATCAGCGGGGATGGCTAGGAAGCCTTTATGGTAACCACTCTTTCCCTTTACCTCACCTATGGCACCTCCCGTGTGAACAGGTAAAGTTTTAATTAACATTTAACGCTTGAGCAATCCAGTAGGGGAATACTTTCCAGCACCGCTCGAGCTGAATATGAAACAGTGTGTGTGTATGGTGTGTCAAGTGTGAAGACTATTGAGGATGTCAGTGTGGTTAGGAGGCAGTTTCACACCACCAGAACCACACCACAAGGGGGGATCACACTACCAGAACCACAACACTACCTGTATCACGCTAGAGATCACACCACAAGGAGGGGGATCACACTACCAGGATCACACCACCTTGGGGCACACCACTTGGGATACACTAGGTCACACAACTAGACAGGGTAACACCACCAGGGTCACACAACTAGGATCACGCCTCTAGACAGGGAGTAACACCACCTGGTCAAACCACCAGGGACGCTCATTTCTGTGTCTAACAAGCAGATGCCACACTTCCATCTTCATTAATATTCGTTTTGTAAATACGAATAAGTATGCGAACCGAAAAAAATAGGAGAGTGCACAACAAGCTTCCAGTGTGAGAATAACATTACTCTGTGTATGTGCAGCTTTATAAAGTCATTAACTTGATAAATCTCTATATAGAGTTTAATTCTGTCAAAATATAAGCTTGCTCTGCAAGTGTCTTTCCTACAATATTGTTTGTACCTTTTGTAACCGACAATGTCGGGTTTCATGTGTGTTGTTTATCTTCCCTGGAAGATCAGGGCCTGATCCACCGGGAAGCCTGGCCGTGGACCGGGCGGCGGGGGCGTTGATCCCCGGAATACCCTCCAGGTAGACTCCAGGTATGTAGTGTCAAGTATTCTCATCTTCAGAACACAAGTGACTTGATAAAGATCTTAAAAGATCAAACGTAGTAATAAAAGTGTCCAAAGTTGAAAATATTGCCTCCTGCTGATACATCACATGTCAAACTTTTGAAGAGTGAAGCCAGGGAGGACGCTGGCAAACCTGACTTAACTCTCACCTTAGCTATCTTTTATGTTAAGAAAAGACCCTTGTGGGATTCAGCGAGAATAGGTTTTGTGAGAGGAGTGTCACCAGGGGGTGAGAAGAGCCAGGGCTTAACCCAGCTGCTGGACGTTGTGGGGCTCATAAGATTTTACTCGCAGGTAGAGCACGTCATCACTGGCTCGGGGCAGCAGCAATGGACGTCAAGGAAATTCGGCACTCTCACCTGCCTCAGTCCTACCTATCATCTCCCCCTTCCCCTCAATCCTAGAGCCACAGCCCCAGCCGCCACCACTACTACTCTCCCTCCTCCTCTTCTGATTCTCTCCACCCCAGAGCCCCAGCAACCATCCCCTCCTCCTCCTCCTCCTCTTCTTCTGATTCTCTCCACCCCAGAGCCCCAGCAACCATCACCTCCTCCTCCTTCTCCTCCTCTTCTGATTCTCTCCACCCCAGCAACCATCACCTCCTCCTCCTCCTCCTCCTCTTCTTCTGATTCTCTCCACCCCAGAGCCCCAGCAACCATCACCTCCTCCTCCTCCTCCTCTTCTTCTGATTCTCTCCACCCCAGAGCCCCAGCAACCATCACCTCCTCCTCCTCCTCTTCTGATTCTCTCCACCCCAGCAACCATCACCTCCTCCTCCTCCTCTTCTGATTCTCTCCACCCCAGCAACCATCACCTCCTTCTCCTCCTCTTCTGATTCTCTCCACCCCAGCAACCATCACCTCCTCCTCCTCCTCTTCTGATTCTCTCCACCCCAGCAACCATCACCTCCTTCTCCTCCTCTTCTGATTCTCTCCACCCCAGCAACCATCACCTCCTCCTCCTCCTCTTCTGATTCTCTCCACCCCAGCAACCATCACCTCCTCCTCCTCCTCTTCTGATTCTCTCCACCCCAGCAACCATCACCTCCTTCTCCTCCTCTTCTGATTCTCTCCACCCCAGCAACCATCGCCTCCTCCTCCTCCTCCTCCTCTTCTGATTCTCTCCACCCCAGCAACCATCGCCTCCTCCTCCTCGTCCTCCTCTTCTGATTCTCTCCACCCCAGCAACCATCGCCTCCTCCTCGTCCTCCTCTTCTGATTCTCTCCACCCCAGCAACCATCGCCTCCTCCTCCTCTTCTGATTCTCTCCACCCCAGCATCCATCACCTCCTCATCCTCTTCTGATTCTCTCCACCCCAGCAACCATCACCTCCTCCTCCTTCTCCTCCTCTTCTGATTCTCTCCACCCCAGCATCCATCACCTCCTCCTCCTCTTCTGATTCTCTCCACCCCAGCATCCATCACCTCCTCCTCCTCTTCTGATTCTCTCCACCCCAGCATCCATCACCTCCTCCTCCTCTTCTGATTCTCTCCACCCCAGCAACCATCACCTCCTCCTCCTCCTCCTCCTCTTCTGATTCTCTCCACCCCAGCAACCATCACCTCCTTCTCCTCCTCTTCTGATTCTCTCCACCCCAGCAACCATCGCCTCCTCCTCCTCCTCCTCCTCCTCCTCCTCTTCTGATTCTCTCCACCCCAGCAACCATCGCCTCCTCCTCGTCCTCCTCTTCTGATTCTCTCCACCCCAGCAACCATCGCCTCCTCCTCCTCTTCTGATTCTCTCCACCCCAGCATCCATCACCTCCTCCTCATCCTCTTCTGATTCTCTCCACCCCAGCAACCATCGCCTCCTCCTCCTCTTCTGATTCTCTCCACCCCAGCAACCATCGCCTCCTCCTCCTCTTCTGATTCTCTCCACCCCAGCAACCATCACCTCCTCCTCCTCCTCCTCCTCCTCTTCTGATTCTCTCCACCCCAGCATCCATCACCTCCTCATCCTCTTCTGATTCTCTCCACCCCAGCAACCATCACTTCCTCCTCCTCCTCCTCCTCTTCTGATTCTCTCCACCCCAGCAACCATCACCTCCTCCTCCTCCTCTTCTGATTCTCTCCACCCCAGCAACCATCACCTCCTCCTCCTCCTCTTCTGATTCTCTCCACCCCAGCAACCATCACCTCCTCCTCCTCCTCTTCTGATTCTCTCCACCCCAGCAACCATCACCTCCTCCTCCTCCTCTTCTGATTCTCTCCACCCCAGCAACCATCACTTCCTCCTCCTCCTCCTCCTCCTCTTCTGATTCTCTCCACCCCAGCAACCATCACCTCCTCCTCCTCCTCTTCTGATTCTCTCCACCCCAGCAACCATCACCTCCTCCTCCTCCTCTTCTGATTCTCTCCACCCCAGCAACCATCACCTCCTCCTCCTCCTCTTCTGATTCTCTCCACCCCAGCAACCATCACCTCCTCCTCCTCCTCTTCTGATTCTCTCCACCCCAGCAACCATCACCTCCTCCTCCTCCTCTTCTGATTCTCTCCACCCCAGCAACCATCACCTCCTCCTCATCCTCTTCTGATTCTCTCCACCCCAGCAACCATCACCTCCTCCTCCTCCTCCTCCTCTTCTGATTCTCTCCACCCCAGCAACCATCACCTCCTCCTCCTCCTCTTCTGATTCTCTCCACCCCAGCAACCATCACCTCGTCCTCTTCTGATTCTCTCCACCCCAGAGCCCCAGTAACCATCTCCTCCTCCTGTGCTTATCCACCCCAGAGCCCCAGCAGCCTTCTCCTTCCATCATGTATACATTACGAATTAGATCGGAGCCAAAATTATCACAAAGGAGCTCCAGAAACACACATACTTGGTTTCATCTATTGTTGTTAAATGGGACACAACACTACAAAGACTGGGAGTTTCAACACTGACGTTCAGGATCGATTAATCTTAAAATGGCAATCCACAGCCATCAAATAAATTACCTCTCCACTAACAAGCCTCGCCCATGCTTACGTGACCAATGTTATTACTGTGTCAACACACGTCAAGTTTGACCACCACCACCACCGCCCCTTAACAGTTGTATCTCAACGTGCTATCCTCGCCCGTACGATGTACCAACTGCTACATCTACTTCTGGTTTTCTGATGCAAGAAGATCACAGTAAACAGGTGATATCACAATATGCAGAACAACCACTGTGAAAAAATAGCGAAATTCCAAGCGCTTTCGTGACTTCTCGCATTATCAAGGAACTATATATATTCTGGTTTTGTGATATGTCTCCTTACCTATGTCTCTGTATTAACTCCAGCTTTTTTATATATATATATATATATATATATATATATATATATATATATATATATATATATATATATATATATATATATATATATATATATATATATATATAATAATAATAGCATACAGATGCTATTATTATTACACGTGATAAAATATTGTGAGACAAAAGAAAGTCCCTGGTGGACGCATTATTAAAAACAAAACTTAGTGCTAAACCACACAAGGGTCATGCAGTCCCTGGTGGGCGAAACGTCTCAAACATACCCAGGTGTTGCACGTGCCTCATTCACCAACATTTCAATACATCATGCACGACACTCATCCTGCGTGATGTAATGCCACCACGAAATACAGACATCATCTGTCCAAGGCTGAGGGACTGATTACCTCATCTTTTGTATATACTTCTACTGTCTTCCAATTATATCCATGAGTTTGTATTGATAAAGCCACTGGAGGGCGAAACGTCTACAATAATGATAACCAGATGTTGCACATGTGTCTAATTGTCATCTTGTCGGGACTGTATACCATTCACGTACAATCAGGTGCGGTACTGTATACCATTCACGTACAATCAGGTGCGGTACTGTATACCATTCACGTACAATCAGGTGCGGTACTGTATACCATTCACGTACAATCAGGTGCGGTACTGTATACCATTCACGTACAATCAGGTGCGGTACTGTATACCATTCACGTACAATCAGGTGCGGTACTGTATACCATTCACGTACAATCAGGTGGCTGTAGTATCCAGCATGGAACTAATTCATGATCACATATCATATCTTTCTCTCGTCAAAAAGAAGCCAATTCAATCCCATCAACGGTGTCTTTAAAGAAACCATTCAGAACAAGAGTTCAATGGTGACCAATTACATTTCTCCTGCAGAATTCTGTCACCTACGAAGAGCCAATCAGAGGCCGAAGGCTCAGGTATCGGTAGCCACTCAGGCCAGAAGAGAGGTGTGGCGGAGCAGGTGGCAGAGAAATAGAAGAGAAGCCGGGGAAAGAGGAGCGGATGTAGCAGATGGACCAACAGCAATAGGCGCAGAAGCAGCAGTGTAGCAGCCAAAACAGGTGCAGCAAAAGCAGGCGAAGCAGCAACAGCCGATTCAGAAGCAGTAGGAGGAGCAGTATAAACAGGAGTAACGATGGCTGAGGCAGAGTAATAGTAGTATAAACAGGAGTAACGGTGGATGAGGCAGAAGAGTAAGAGGACAGTAGTTGTATAAACAGGAGTAACGGTGGCTGAGGCAGAAGAGTAAGAGGAGCAGTATAAACAGGAGTAACGATGGCTGAGGCAGAGTAATAGTATAAACAGGAGTAACGGTGGCTGAGACAGAAGAGTAAGAAGAGCAGGGGAAGAGAGGTAGAGGAGTGTGAGAGAGGCAACATTAGCGAACACGGGACTCTCAGCGGCAACATTGGGAATGCCATCCGGGTGACATCGAAAGCCTTTCATTAAAAGTTGGCTAAGGTTGTCAAGCAGTGTGCGGCAGCAGCGTCCCGTCTCCTCACAATACAATCTCTAAACAAATGTAGAGAGGAAAAATATACTGAGGAAAGGAGTAACGTCTACAAGTGGTAAACTAAACACTGACTGCGGTAAAATCTTTATTGATAATATAGACTTTATTGAACTGTTTATCACCAGAAATAAAAGAGAAGCGAGGAAATAATTATTAAAATCATAACTAAGCGCCTAAGCCCACTAGAGTCAGGAAATAAAATATACCCAGGAAATATTCAGTAAAGTTGAACTAGGCATTCCGAAACCTTATAATATGCAACTGAAAAAAAAATAAAAAAAAATTGCAGAAAACCTGGGGAATGGGAAGCAATAAAGTTTGATTTTTTTTACAAAATTTGAGTAAAGTTTGAAAAAAAAGTCATATATGAAATATAATTTACGAATTACGAAATTTATACATAATGAAAAATAAAATTGAACTGCTTAATGGAAGAGTAGTTTTAACTCCGTGGATCAAGAGCCCTTAATAGCATCAAGGTACCTCCCTGGTAGAACTAAAACAAAGGTATATTAACGTTGGTGGCCGAATAAAATAAATATCAATCAGGTGGAGTGTATAAAAGCTAGATTTCCCTAGTGACTGTGTGATCAACTAGGCTGTGATGTATAGTCTCTCAGTGTTTAATGTCACACTAAACACATCAATAACAACAATAATACGTAGCAATGTTACAATACTCTGGTTCACGACAGCGAGTGAAGAATAGTACATCCTGCACTCTTACTGTATTATATATACCATCTATGTTAAGACACACTGACAGCAAAAAACAGAGAGAGAGAGAGAGAGAGAGAGAGAGAGAGAGAGAGAGAGAGAGAGAAGGATCTCAGTAACATATCGTTTGAAGGTCGCAATATACCACATGATATTTTTGTTACTCTGGACAAATTAAAACTAACCCACAATGTCGCAACTGGAACGATTTAAACCACAAATACTGTGACTAACACAATCACCCCAAACAAAAATGAAAATATTTAGACGACGATTCGGTCAAAACCATAACTTGACAATTACGAAGCGAAACCTTGTATAAGCGTTTGTCGTCATCTCGAGGATCAGTTGTGAAACCTTTGTCATGATAACACTGATAACCAAGAACAGAGGTAAACACCATCACACCTACGAAAACAAAGAATGTAGATCAAACAGACCATACCACGGGTGGGGTTAGAACCCGCGATCAGAGTGTCTCAAAACTCCAGACCGACGCGTTAGCCACTGGGCCAGCTAGCCACACTAAGATTCATCTAACTTGGTATATTTCTATACCATAGGAAGGATATCATAGGCACCACTATAACCACAAATGCAAGTTTTTACAGATGAATCTCCAGCTAGCGTGGCCGTGACGAACTCTAGCTCAAGTCCCCTCAAAGTCGTCGTGTCATTACGATTTCGTGAGTTAGATCAAACAGGGTCGTGGGGGTGATATTCCAAGCTACAGTTATTCCCAGCAGCAGCAACACAAGCTTCCAACAACACTGAACACAACACGAGATGAACAACGTGCACTAAACTTGAACGAGTCTTAAGCGCTGCACAGGAACGAGAAGCATAAAAGAAACTAAGGATAAATACAACAGGACCAACATCGCTTGCCTGAAAATCCCAAATGAAAATACAATATGGACAATTATTTTGACAGGCCTCAATATGAAAATCGAAAATACAACACGGACCATTATTACAGTTGACCTGAAAGTCAAAACTAAAAATTCAATATGGTCCAGCACTGCTGCTGGCCTGAGGAAAACGCAATATGGTCCTTCATCATGGCGAGCCTGGAAGTCAAAATTGAAAAGGAAACCTAATCAGCGCAGGAGGGGACCTGAAAACTGGCAAGTCAACGAGAGAACAAGTGAATGGTAATTGAGACGAGAACCTGGGCACAACAACAGCCAGCCAGGCCAGGCCAAAGGCACGAAGGGAGAGGTAAATAAAACACGTATATAGGGGAGGAGAAAGGGAAAAAATAAGAGAGGAAATGGAGGGGAAAGGCTAGGAGAGGAAGAGATAGGAGGGAGCATTGCGGAGAAAGGTGATTCAAAGAAGGAGCACAGTTTATTGAGGATGAAATAAAGGAAAGGGAGAGTAAAGGAGGGCGAGAGAGAAACTATAAAGGTAAAACTTGCAGAAAGGAAATGAGAGGCAGATAAATAGATAGAGATAACAGAGAAAGTGGAATGGAGTGAGTTAGAAGATATCTGGGGAAGCGAGAGCACAGCTGACCTCAGCAGCAGACTCTGTACCAGCAACACCACCAACTATACCAGCAGCATCACCAGCTGTACCAGCAGCATCACCAACTGTACCAGCAGCATCAGCGACAGCTGCGTTATCAGCGGCAGCAGCAGCCTGATAAGCAGTATTAACCTCAGCAGAAGAGGAAGTACAAAGACAGCGGCAGCAACAGTAACAGTAGTGGTAGCAGCAGTGGCAACATCAGTAGCAGGAGCAGCAACATCAGCAATGGCAACAGCAGTAACAGCAGCAGCAGCAGTGGCAAAATCAGGAGCAGCAGCAATAGCAGTGACATCAGTAGCAACAGCAGCAATAACAACATCAGTGACATCATCATCAGCAACAGCAACAGCAGTGGTAACAGCCGCAGCCGCCGCTGTCTGATCCAACAGAGAGGGTCTCCAGGAAGATTAACAGCAATCTAGATTACTGGTCTGGTAGAGAAGACAAGGGTGGTGCCTCAGGCTGTGGACACATCAAGATCAAGGACCATCCCTGTCTACCACACCAAGATCAAGGACCATCCGTCTCTCACTACCACACCATGATCAAGGACCATCCCCGTCTCTACCACACCAAGATCAAGGATCACCCCTGTCTCTACCACACCAAGATCAAGGATCATCCATCTCACTACCACACCATGATCAAGGACCATCCCTGTCTCTACCACACCAAGATCAAGGACCATCCGTCTCTCACTACCACACCATGATCAAGGACCATCCCCGTCTCTACCACACCAAGATCAAGGATCATCCGTCTCCCACTACACCATGATCAAGGCCCATTCCTGTCTGCCACACCAAGATCAAGGACCATCCCTGCTTCCCACTACCACACCGATCAAGGACTTCTACCTACCACTACCACACCAAGATCAAGGTCCTCTCCTACCTATCACTACCACACCAAGGACCACCCCTGCCTCCCATTACATTAATATCAAGGACATCTGCCTACCGCACTATGATCAAGGAGCATCCCAGCCTATCACTTCCACGCCAAAATCAAGGACATCTCCCTACCAAACCATCAAGTACCATCCCCGCCTATCACTACCACGCTAAGATCAAGAACCTCTCCTGCCTCCCACTACACCAATATCAAAGATCTTTCCTGCCTACCACACCAAGATCAAGGATTATCCCTGCCTCCCATTGCATCAAGGACATCTGCCTATCACACCATAATCAAGGATCATCCCCGCCTATCATTACCACACAAAAATCAAGGACCTCTCCTGCCTACTACAAAGATCAAGGACCCATCTACCCACTACCTCCCTCTGCCACACCCGTTCCAAAGTTGGGACCTAACAATAGGGAGACACGCTTGAAGTGACTCCCTAGTTCGCAGTCCCATAGTTGGGACCCTGGAAGAGAGAGCCAGGCTTCAACTATCTCCTCAACAAACCTGAAGTTGGGACCAGTCGTGTTCCCAGTCCCAAAGTTGGGACCCGTCGTGTCCCGTTCCAAAGTTGGGACCCGTCGTGTTCCCAGTCCCAAAGTTGGGACCCGTCGTGTTCCCAGTTCCAAAGTTGGGACCCGTCGTGTCCCGTTCCAAAGTTGGGACCCGTCGTGTTCCCAGTCCCAAAGTTGGGACCCGTCGTGTTCCCAGCTCCAAAGTTGGGACCCGTCGTGTTCCCAGTTCCAAAGTTGGGACCCGTCGTGTCCCGTTCCAAAGTTGGGACCCGTCGTGTTTCCAGTCCCAAAGTTGGGACCCGTAGAGTTCCCAGTCCCAGAGTTAGGACCCGTAGAGTTCCCAGTCCCAGAGTTAGGACCCGTAGAGTTCCCAGTCCCAGAGTTAGGACCCGTAAAGTTCCCAGTCCCAGAGTTAGAACCCGTAAAGTTCCCAGTCCCAGAGTTAGGACCCGTAGAGTTCCCAGTCCCAGAGTTAGGACCCGTAGAGTTCCCAGTCCCAGAGTTAGGACCCGTAAAGTTCCCAGTCCCAGAGTTGGGACCTGTAAAGGTCCTAGTCCCAGAGTTGGGACCTGTAAAGTTCCCAGTCCCAGAGTTGGGACCCGTCGTGTTCCCAGTCCCAGAGTTGGGACCTAAAATGCAGTGACAAATGCAGTTACATTTTATGCTTTATTGACGACGTTTTGGTCTCCACAATGAGCTATTGGTAATTCCCCTTTTGTACGCTGGAAGACAGTTGAACAGTCTCGGGGCCCTGACACTTATTATAAGTGTTCTCTTAGTGTACTCGTGGCACCTCTGCTTTTCATGCATTTTTAGCGTTTTTCTGAAATAATAATGTGTTAGGTAAGACACATATGCAACAGTTAGGTATCTTTATTTCGAAACGTTTCGCCTACACAGTAGGCTTCTTCAGTCGAGTACAGAAAAGTTGATAGAAGCAGAAGATACTTGAAGAGGGAGGGACCTGCCCTCCCATAGCAACCTACGTCTCACCTCCTGGCACTATATAAGGCCCCATTCTGTCACTTCAACTTCATATTGTTTCAGACAACGGAACAATGCTCTTCTCCAGACTGAGGGACTGACCACCTCAAAACTTTAAGGGTGATGGACTGATTACATCGTCTTCAAGTATCTTCTGCTTCTATCAACTTTTCTGTACTCGACTGAAGAAGCCTACTGTGTAGGCGAAACGTTTCGAAATAAAGATACCTAACTGTTGCATATGTGTCTTACCTAACAATCTGTCGGTATTTTATACCATTTTAATGAAATAATAATGTTTATTTATGCCCCACTAGATTTATGTAGTAACGCATTGGTACCAGGTCTTCTATATTTTTTAGTGCATTATAAGATTCAGAAATACTGTACTTGTAAAGATTATAATCAAAACTAAGCGCTAAACCCTTACAAATAATAATTACAAAGATTCTATCAAAATGTATTTATACCATTTAAATTATTACAATCATAATAAGTGCTAAACCCGTAAACGTCAACAGCGATTTAACATGATAGTTATTCTCAGAGTTATTAAACTAATTTTCTGACAAAATATAATTGTAAATATTAACATTCCTGACAGTTGTGATGAATGGTTTTGAAAACCGACAAGTTGAAGAATTGAGACACTTATGCAACACATGGGAATCTTTATTGAAGAAACGTTTCGCCACACAGTGGCTTCATCAGTCCAATACAAAGTAGAAGTGGGTAAATAACAAAAAGGCACAATACCGTGACTGGAACGATACACAAATAACCCGCACATAAAAGACAGAAGCTTACGACGACGTTTCGGTCCGACTTGGACCATTGACAAAGTCACACTCAGTGTGACTTTGTCAATGGTCCAAGTCGGACCGAAACGTCGTCGTAAGCTTCTGTCTTTTATGTGCGGGTTATTTGTGTATAGAAGTGGGTAAGGAGAGGAGAAGTTTGAGGTAATCAGTCCCTCAACCTGGATTCGATGTGTTCAGTCCATCACTCTTGTAGGAAGTGCAGCATAGGGCCAGAGAGGTGGCTTATTGGACTGATGAAGCCACTGTGTGGCGAAACGTTTCTTCAATAAACATTCCCATGTGTTGCATGTCTCAATTCTTCAACTTGTCGGTTTTCAAAACCATTCATCACATCTGTCAGACACTGCAACATCATGGGATCTTGGTACAAAGACTTAAACACATGCCCAACCTTTGGACGACGACCTACTTACACTAGTGGCAGGTCCCACTGTGATCCCGCCTCCTCCTGCTTCAAGTCATCTCACCGCAGTATATAAGCCACCTCTCTGGCCCTATGCTGCAGGGGGATTAATGGTTATAAATGACCATAATTTTTAAAGGGGTGGACCGGTAAGCCAGCGGAAGGCCTCGGTCAGATGACCAAAAGCTCCAAAGGCGGGTCATCATCTGACTAAGACCCGCGTCAGGAAACATTTGTCCTGTTTCCTGACGAACCTTACCTAACCTAACCCTATGCTGCACTTCCTACAAGAGTGATGGACTGAACACATCGAATCCAGGTTGAGGGACTGATTACCTCAAACTTCTACTCTCCTTACCCACTTCTACTTTGTATTGGACTGATGAAGCCACTGTGTGGCGAAACGTTTCTTCAATAAAGATTCCCATGTGTTGCATAAGTGTCTCAATTCTTCATTCCTGACAGTGCGTCTCTCCCGCTGCAACAACATTGTTGCGGTCTTCTAACATTCTTGGATAACTTATACAATGTTTCATTCAACTTACCTTGTCGATAATTATATCCAGCGGTGCAATAAGTGGTAACTATCGTGGAGGCTTAGAAAGATGAGAAAATCCTACATTACATAGTACAAGGCAAATGTGCTTGGTTGTCAGCGCAGCTTGATGTCCAATATGGCAGACAATATTCACATTAAAAATCTCAAGTCATAGCTAGATCGATGTGCGCTGGAGTCGACTTTTTCCTTACCTCTGAAGCCGTACACAAGATCCTGTGTAATAGTGGAGACACTGGGTGGGTGTTGACGCTGCCTTGGTACTCCGCCAGGATCATATGACGACTCATATAACCAAGCGCTAAACCCATAAGGGTCATTCCTCATATAGGATCCAGTAACCAGGGGAGTTACAGAGCGCGTTCGTCATGAAAGAGGTTAAACTGCATATTAAGATATCACTTGTTTCTGATGATGGTGGTGCATCATCAAGTACGTGGTGACCTCACCACCACATCCAGGGCTGCAATGATATATTCACAGTAAGCGAGCTAAACCCGTCGAGATCATGAAGCAGGTAATCCGGTTTCATCCGAGGAAGGAAAGGATAACTCCAATTCCTCAAATGAAGATCACTATCATCAAGGCATCCAGACACCTTCCCCCTCCTAAATCCAAGAAAGGCAGTCAAGGGAAAGTTGAAGAGCCTGACAAAGTCAGATGTGCTCACCAACAGACCAAGGGTAACCAACATTTGGAATAATGCAAGCAACACAATGCTAATATGCATCCTATGTTGGTTAATCTCTGCTACCGACTACCCAGTGGTCAGTGCTGCTGTAGCCGACCACATGGCCATAGGCTAGCATGTGTCTGACACACCACCGTTATGCAGGTACTTCTGAACGGCTCGTACTATAGTAAAGATCTTGTCAGGTTTTTACCCGACGTAAAAACAATATAACAAGCTACTGGCCAGTTTACCAAACTTTTGTTTACATAACTATATATATATATATATATATATATATATATATATATATATATATATATATATATATATATATATATGAAAACATTTTCGAGCATAAATCTACGAGTGCCAAATGTTTACGACCAATTGTATTACCATACCCCCGGCCGGGATTGAACCCGCGGTCATAGAGTCTCAAAACTCCAGCCCGTCGCGCTAGCCACTAGACCAGCTAGCCACAATAAGATTCATCCAACTAGGTATATTTCTACACCATAGGAAAGTTAGCACAGGCACCTCTGTGACCACAAATGCAAGTTTTTACAGACGAATCTCCAGCTAGCGTGGCCGTGACGAACTCTAGCTCAAGTCCCTTCACTGCCGTCAACATGACTTAAGAAATCGTAATGACACGATTGCAAATAAACCATACCCCCGGCCGGGATTGAACCCGCGGTCATAGAGTCTCAAAACTCCAGCCCGTCGCGCTAGCCACTAGACCAGCTAGCCACAATAAGATTCATCCAACTAGGTATATTTCTACACCATAGGAAAGTTAGCACAGGCACCTCTGTGACCACAAATGCAAGTTTTTACAGACGAATCTCCAGCTAGCGTGGCCGTGACGAACTCTAGCTCAAGTCCCTTCACTGCCGTCAACATGACTTAAGAAATCGTAATGACACGATTGCAAATAAACCATACCCCCGGCCGGGATTGAACCCGCGGTCATAGAGTCTCAAAACTCCAGCCCGTCGCGCTAGCCACTAGACCAGCTAGCCACAATAAGATTCATCCAACTAGGTATATTTCTACACCATAGGAAAGTTAGCACAGGCACCTCTGTGACCACAAATGCAAGTTTTTACAGACGAATCTCCAGCTAGCGTGGCTTTATTTGCAATCGTGTCATTACGATTTCTTAAGTCATGTTGACGGCAGTGAAGGGACTTGAGCTAGAGTTCGTCACGGCCACGCTAGCTGGAGATTCGTCTGTAAAAACTTGCATTTGTGGTCACAGAGGTGCCTGTGCTAACTTTCCTATGGTGTAGAAATATACCTAGTTGGATGAATCTTATTGTGGCTAGCTGGTCTAGTGGCTAGCGCGACGGGCTGGAGTTTTGAGACTCTATGACCGCGGGTTCAATCCCGGCCGGGGGTATGGTTTATTTGCAATCGTGTCATTACGATTTCTTAAGTCATGTTGACGGCAGTGAAGGGACTTGAGCTAGAGTTCGTCACGGCCACGCTAGCTGGAGATTCGTCTGTAAAAACTTGCATTTGTGGTCACAGAGGTGCCTGTGCTAACTTTCCTATGGTGTAGAAATATACCTAGTTGGATGAATCTTATTGTGGCTAGCTGGTCTAGTGGCTAGCGCGACGGGCTGGAGTTTTGAGACTCTATGACCGCGGGTTCAATCCCGGCCGGGGGTATGGTTTATTTGCAATCGTGTCATTACGATTTCTTAAGTCAATTGTGTTACACCATAAATCCAGCACTGACACAAGCGGTGCCACAACCATGCCTTATTTCTCTCTTACGCCTAAAATGTCCCAATAAATCTTTATACACAGCTAGTTTACAATTGACAGTCACGTTAATCTCTAAATTTAATCAGTTTGTGTGTGTGTGTGTGTGTGTGTGTGTGTGTGTGTGTGTGTGTGTGTGTGTGTGTGTGTGTGTGTGTGTGTGTGTGTGTGTGTGTGTGTGTGTGTGTACTCACCAATTTGTGTTGGCAGTTTTTGTCTAATGGCTCCTGACTCCGCCTCTAAAAGTCCATAAACAGGCACTGTTTTTTTTTTTCTACTGAGCCCTATCACATCTACTCTTAAAACTACGTGTATCTGCCTCCACTACTTCACTACTACTTACTAGCACGAGACTGAAAAAGTACTGCCAAACATCCCGACTCGTCAATGTTCTCTCGATTTGATCTTTGCATTCAAATCTGTCCTTATCACTCAGGTCGAATCCTGTTCATTTCCTGTTTGTTTATAATCACTTCATTATAATTTCACAAATCAATGACAAAGGTTTTTAAGGGATTTGAATTAGATCTCGCCAAGGTCATTTTGGTGTGGGATTCGTCCATAAAACCTTCCATATATGTGATCACAGTGTTATTACATTCATGGGAGGAAGTGCTAAGCCCATAGCAGTCATATAGCGCCTGGGGAAATGGGAAGCAATCAGGTTCAAAAGGATAAATAAAATTCTTTGAATCAAGAGCCCTCCCTCAGTGGTATCAAGGCACCTACCTTAAAGAGAAGCTAAAGTGGTGTCCTATGCTAATCTCCCTCGACCGGCATAAAGGGGAGAGCACTGACTTCGTAATTTAAGACTAGCATAGCCATGCTGCAATTCGAATCCTGCTTTCTCTCCGTCAGTTGTTTATAATCACATTACTATCTGGAGTCAATTCGTTTAGTTTGTTCATAATGAACTCTCCTTACCTCTGGGACCACTATGACTGCAAAGCTTTGCACCTTCTCAAGTTTCTGTACACGCCTCCAAGTTGTTTCATATGTTAAACTGATCCTTACATTGTGTAGAGAGTCCTAAAGGATTCCTTGAAATTCCTGACAGCTATTTACGCGCTGTTCTGGTTATATCTTTGGAATGATGTTTACTAAATAGATCGTTTTGTGTAGGCAAGTGTATTCATCCTTCATAACCTGTAATGACAGTTTGTAGAACATATGGTGCAAAAAAAGTATTGGGTACTCACCGGTATCAGCGAGGACCATTGGTGTTGGCAGCAGAAGTACTGTCACCATCACAATTGTCCAAGTCAGCATGTGTCTCGCCCTACACCACCACCAACACACTCCTACACCAACACAACTACCTCCACCACCACAATCACCACCACTACCGCCGCAACCGCGTACAGTATATCCTGCCTGCGACAAAAGAAAAATGGTGGTTATTAAAACTAACTCTCAGAGGTATTTGATTAATATATAATCCACTGTTCATTAATATCTGGCGTACACGGCGTCGCATCTGTTTTAAAAACATAAAACTTAATTACTTTTGAATACCAGTCCTCCTCTCTAGTATTATCTCCAACCTTTCACTATTACTAAATACAAGTCTTACACTAATACAACTCTTACACTAACACAAGTTTTACACTAACACAAGTCTCACCTTCAAGGACCATAACATTGTATCAATCGCATCTGCTAGAAAAATGACAGGATGGATAATGAAAACCTTCAAAACTAGGGATGCCAAGCCCATGATGACACTCTTCAGGTCACTTGTTCTATCTAGGCTGGAATATTGCTGCACACTAACAGCACCTTTCAAGGCAGGTGAAATTGCTGACCTAGAAAATGTACAGAGAACCTTCACGGCGCACATAACGGAGATAAAACACCTCAATTACTGGGAGCGCTTGAGGTTCCTGAACCTGTATTCCCTGGAATGTAGGCGGGAGAGATACATGATTATATACACCTGGAAAATCCTAGAGGGACTAGTACCGAACTTGCACACGAAAATCACTCACTACGAAAGCAAAAGACTTGGCAGACGATGGAACATCCCCCCAATGAAAAGCAGGGGTGTCACTAGCACGTTAAGAGACCATACAATAAGTGTCAGGGGCCCGAGACTGTTCAACTGCCTCCCAGCATACATAAGGGGGATTACCAACAGACCCCTGGCAGTCTTCAAGCTGGCACTGGACAAGCACCTAAAGTCGGTTCCTGACCAGCCGGGCTGTGGCTTGTACGTTGGTTTGCGTGCAGCCAACAGTAACAGCCTGGTTGATCAGGCTCTGATCCACCAGGGGGCCTGGTCACAGACTGGGCCGCGGGGGCGTTGACCCCCGGAACTCTCTTCAGGTAAACTCCAGTCTTACACTAACACAACTCTTACACTAACACGTTTTACACTAACACGTTTTACACTAACACGTCTTACACTAACACGTCTTACACTAACACGTCTTACACTAACACGTCTTACACTAACATGTCTTACACTAACACAAGTCTTGCACTAACATGTCTTACACTAACACGTCTTACACTAACACGTCTTACACTAACACGTCTTACACTAACACGTCTTACACTAACACAAGTCTTACACTAACATGTCTTACACTAACACAAGTCTTACACTAACACAAGTCTTACACTAACACGTCTTACACTAACACGTCTTACACTAACATGTCTTACACTAACACAACTCTTACACTAACATGTCTTACACTAACAAGTCTTACACTAACACAAGTCTTACACTAACACAAGTCTTACACTAACACAAGTCTTACACTAACACAAGTCTTACACTAACACAAGTCTTACACTAACACAAGTCTTACACTAACACAAGTCTTACACTAACACAAGTCTTACACTAACACAAGTCTTACACTAACACAAGTCTTACACTAACACAAGTCTTACACTAACACGTCTTACACTAACACAAGTCTTACACTAACACAAGTCTTACACTAACACAAGTCTTACACTAACGCAAGTCTTACACTAACACAAGTCTTACACTAACACAAGTCTTACACTAACACAAGTCTTACACTAACACAAGTCTTACACTAACACGTCTTACACTAATACAACTCTTACACTACTACAACTCTTACACTAATATTATTATTATTATAATCAAAAAGAAGCACTAAGCCACAAGGGCTTCTTACACTAATATAACTCTTACACTAACACAAAATTCAAGTTCTTATACAACCGGAGAATTAAGTAAGTTTATTTAGAAAGAGGTACACATAATATACAATTATCATACATAGTGTAAATTACCAAGGATAACCCAAAGTCCTTGTATAATAATCACAATGAAGCGCTAAACCCGTAAGGGTAATGGTGCCTCCTTGTAATATTACATTATTTAAACCTCAAAAGTTAAATCAGGGTCAGTTATTTGACCCTATCTATACAATTTTTTTTTTTTTAAATACAGTACTGGATTTTTTTTACATTAACTTGAAAAATAAATGTCAGAAAAAATCCCAGGGAGCAAAAATAAAGAACCAGCATCACTACACTACGTTCAAGGAGCCTCTTTTTATCTGCAGTGAACAAAGTATAATTTGTAGTCAAATTTCATGAAGCACTAAACCTATATGAGTCACTCCTCACAAGGAGTGGTGGAGATGCAATACTTTATTACCTGATCAACTAAACTGTTTGTGATCACTAGCACTATCACCATTAAAAGGTGTACAGTGACCTCTATTGACTAACCAAAAATGGTTATCTCTACCAAATAAACATGGTCATCTCTACCAAAGCTTATGAAAATGTAAGCACATACAGTAAATCAGTAGAGACAGGTCCCACTTATACAGCAAGTTAGGTTCCGGACTACTACTGTAAAGTGAAACCTAACCTTTTTTTCACTTTCATATGCATTTACAAACCAGATAACATGTTTATACTATCATATATTAAGTGAGCAACACAGCTAGGCCAAAAAAATGTATATACAGTGCTACCTCAGGATACGAACTTAATTCGTTCCAGTAGGCTGTTCAAGTGCTGACACTGAATGAATTTGTTCCCATAAGGAATAATGTAAATTAGATTAATCCATTTCAGACCCCCAAAAATACACTTACAAAAGCACTGAGATAAATACACTTACATAACTGTTTGAGTTTTAAGCTGTTCGTATCCCAAGGTACCACTGTACAGTACAAGCATTACTTACCTTAAAATATTTTTGTCCTTAGCTTACAGTGAGTGGTGCATATATTTAGTGTAATAATTCTGAATAAATGAATAATGGGTATAACTGAAAACTTGTATTAGCAAAACGTTGTAAAGCGGGGCCTCCCTCTATATATTTACAAAAAATACATAAAATAAGTACAGTGGACCCCCGCTTTACGATCAGCTCCCAATGCGACCAATTATGTAAGTGTATTTATGTAAGTCCGTTTGTACGTGTATGTTTGGGGGTCTGAAATGGACTAACCTAATTCACAATATTCCTTATGGGAACAAATTCGTTCAGTAATGGCACCTGAACATAATTCTGGAATGAAATAATATCGTAAGCTGGGGGTTCACTGTACTAGGGTATACAAATCTATACATTCCAAGAGTACATGACCATACAACTATACAAAAAAAAAATTCTTGAACAGTACAAATAGTACAGTGGAACCTCAAAAATCGAACCGCTCCCAACTCAACCAATTATGTAAGTGTATTTTCGTAAGTGCTTTTATAAGTGTATTTTTGAGGGTCTTAAATGGTCTAATCTAATTTACATTATTCCTGATGGGAATAAATCCGTTCAGTAGTGGCACTCGAACAGCCCTCTGGACCGAAGAAAGTTCGATATTTGAGGTTCCACTGTATTTGATTTTGCAATGTAATACTATGAAAGGATTCAGGGTAACAGATTAGCAAAATTTGACTCTTGAAGGTAGGAGGTACAGCATCTCCACTCAGGATGGAAGAGGATGTTACAGTTCAGTGGATCACCTGGATCACTTCTGGTGAATGCATTTTCCTTCTTGGAGACACCAAATAACCTATGTACTTAAAAAAATTTATCAGTCTTGTAGACATATTTTCATGTCATTGTGAATAGCTTCAGCTCAGTCAATGAGGACAAGCACCCTTGAGTCAGGTCATTAACCTAATGGGTGAAGCTCTAAGCACAGTCTTGTACTTTTCTAAGGGAGCCTCCATATCCCACTGGTTCCTCTCCCTATTTAGGTTATATTATGTTACTTTTATTTTATTTAAGCAAACTGATCAACAAGCAAGAAAACAGATCAAAATTAACAACCTGAAAATAAACAACCAGATAATCATTTACTTGATATGCAAAATACTGCAGTCATTATTAATTTCCAAAAACACAAATGGCACAGCAGGCAATGTTCATGCCTCCCACTTAAAAAAAGTTATAAAAATATTCATCAAAAAAAGAATATTAAAAATGATAACAATACTGTAATATGTACACTGAAAGACAGGCCTTAATTAACCCTTATTATTCATCAATATTAACACATCGGCCATTTCCCACTGAGGCAGGGTGACCAAAACAAAGAAAAAACACTTTCATCATCACTCACTACATCACCGTCTTGCCAGAGGTGTGCCAACACTACTTCTATAAGTTCCTTTATAGAATAAAAAGCTGGCAAACGTCTGTAGAGACAGAAAAGGGTGCAATGTTTCAATGCAGAAGCAAAGTTGTTCAATGAACAGAGGCACAATTATCACCAAATGGGCTGACTAATTGGCAAAATTATACTGTCACACTGGAAAATACATTAATTATCAAGTTGAACTCGTAAATGCTAAATTTAATTCGTTGTAAAATTTACTGTACACAAGATAAAAAAAACTGCAAAACAATTAGCATTTACCTACATTTCAGCATATTTTTATTATGTATATACTGTAACATATTTAATGATTCATAAAAGACTAGTAAAAATACAAGAGTGCAGGTAAGTTATTATATTCATGAAGAAGTGTCAAGGTTATCCAGGAAGTGAGGAATGGAAGGTAATCAGGCTTGGTGCAGGGAAGGCAAGAGCAGCTCCACTTCCTTGGGCCAAAAGCCCTTCACTAATATCATATACATCATATAGAATAAATCATAATAAAAAAAACTGGTGTAATGTTTTTTTATTTCTTTAAATCATATACTACAATAAAGTACATCAATCAGAGTATCAATAACAATAAAGTACATTAATTAGGGTATCAACTCCTGATATGAAATATAATATGATATGATTCACTTTTCTTTAGTTTTGAAACAGCTACACCAACAAACTAAATTCTAATATGAGAAATCTTAGTTCAGTATATACTGTACTATACATTAAAAAAGCAAAGTACACATATCAGTTGTAAGAGATTAATATTTTGTCTAGTATTAAAATATGAATACGGTATATGAATATGCAATACAATATCTACATTAACTTAAGCTTAAAGCTACAAAAATATCTGTCCATTAACAAACCGGATCACTACAAATGCAATAGAGTAACGTATTGTTATTCTTAAGCTTTCTTATCTCGCATAAATTGTGATAATACAAAACCTTTCAAAATGGTACATGGAACATGTTCACATATTAAAGAGTACAGTAATGTTAAGGAATCTGTGTGCATTCTGAATTGCAATGTGGAAAGAACTTTTAAATTAAGTTGTGGGGCTCTTTGAGCTCCTCAGATGCCAGTCAGGAACCCCAGATGCAGCAAGCATTTCCTGTTTGGATTGCCACACAGAAGTGCTGAAAGAGAAAGGCAGAAGTCCTCAGATCTTTGGTGGTTGTGATGAGCCTGGAACCCAACTCTTGAGGAAACCCATGATTTGCTCTTCTCAGTGGTCTCTTATCCAATAGGGATGAGATGGTACCAGTCCCTGGACTTGATGAGCTTGTGATCTTCCCTTTGATCAACACAGTGATACAGCTAGGATTTTTGGTGCCCATGTAGTCCCCAGTTACTGTCAATTTCCAATCAGTTTGTACATCAACATCACACACAAAAATGACCAACATCCAATCCGTTAGACATCCAGAAATATTAATTTATTCTTGGTAATATTCAATACATATAAATTACTGAAATTTCGTAGGGATGTAAAAAAAAAAACTTCCAAATGAACAAATACCGAAACATGTAACTTTAAATATATGTGTAAATTACAACTTATAATTACCTAACCTATAATCACGCCCATTTATGTGTTGTGCAAATTTAAATAACTGTTTATAATATTTTTTTGTGGCCAAAGGTCACAATATACTGCATATTAGAAATAAAGTGATTTTATGTTCATACTAATACTATTTATCACTAACAGTAAAATTTATCAAATTAATCCAATGTTCAAACCACTTTCCAATTCCTACCATGCTACAAATGCAGAGGATTTTGTTTCTACAAATTGCAAACCTATTTTCACTGTTGAATTTATCCCTCTGATTAGGATGGTTCTCTCTGAACCATCCTAATCAGAACAGAAGCAGAAAAGTGCACACATTTTGAGGGTAAAACACATCCAAGTACGAACCACCTTATCACCATTCTTCCACTTCTTACTTACTGAATGATCATTCATTAGTGCTTACTGAATGATCATTCATTAGTGCTTACTGAATGATCATCCACTTTTGTATTTGTACTTGAGAAATTTACTGCCACTATTCTGGAACTGAACGGGTCCTCTCATTACCATGTAGTATGAAAAGAATCAGAAATTCAAATAATCCACGTCCCAGCATTTTGTAAGCATGATCTATATGCTCCTCACCAGTCCAAATAAGCACTGTTATCACTTTTTTTATCAGGATCTAGACTTGAGGTAGATGAGGTGAAGTCTGAAATCCTTTAGTTGTTTACATTTGTACTTTCTTGAACTCTGCAGTACTTCATTATTTGGAATCAACTTCTCCAGGTATTCTTCACTATCAGTTGCTTGATCAAAATGAGACACTAGATTAATTTTCTTGGGTCTGGAGTAACTTCCAATTTCCCCATTCAAATTTTTAAAAACTGGTAAAACCCACAGGCTTACTTCTGAGATTTTCTGAAATGCCTGAACCTGCTGAAGGAGTACTACTTTTCAAAAAAGTTGTCATAAACCCTTGTAAATCTGCATGAACCTCGATTCTTCTTTTCCGTAATTTCCTGAAGCATGCACTGCTTTAGGTAAGACACACGTATAACTATTGTACATGTCTCTTACTTAACATATAAGAATGGAGGAACACAGTAACAGACTTACTGGCCTATGTTTGGCACATCCTTTCAAACTCAAACCTCAATAAAATATTCGTCCCACCTATTCTCACAGTAGCCCAAGAGTTTGACTTCAATAATCGTACTAACACGTGCTATGCCAAACCAGTTCTTTTTTAAATCCTTTCTAAATCATGTGTATAATATTAGTGAATATGAATTTATAGTGAGAAATTCCTAATGACCCAAAAAAAACTACCATAGTTTGAGTTTTTCCTAAAAAAAAAAAAAAAATGGTTATGACAATACCAGGGTCACTGAAGATAACACCTTGGAAAGCTTTAAAAATGGATATGAGTAAGACTTGCCTAGCATAGGTTACTAATGTTACTTAAGCTGATTCCTTGGGTACCTTTAAGAATGTTTGTATTGTAAAATGATGTGTAGCCACTTTCACAAAATTCAAATTAAAAAGTTAACTTTTTTTTTTTTATTTTGCTGCCCCCTTGGACTATGCTGCCTGTAGCAGCTGCACCACTCACTCCCACACCTATGCAACTGGGTCAGCAGCACTGCCCTGCTGACTACTATTAAATAGAATGTAGGTGATGGACAGAGATGCGCAAATACAGTCCCACACCGTTTATATAATCATGCAAAATATGCAATATTTGGCCAATCACACGAGGAAGCATAACTAAGGACAAGGGTACCTAAATATTGAGACGGACTTATTAAGCTAATTTCATCATAACATGATATGCATAGCCATAACAAAAACGTGTCATTTTTTATATGAATATATGAGTAGTATACTCCAGGTAAGTATTTTGTACCACACCTAAAATATATTTATCAGAGTTCAATCATCAGTTTTACGTATAATTAAATACATCATCACAAGGTTGTTATCAGCTATCTCAGAGGGATATTGTCACCAGTTATTTAACTCAATTTTAGAGCTACCATTACTATTTTTGTCTTCTTGCCACTAGTTCTGTAATGTAATACGTACGTGTAGTAAAAAAACTGCCTCATGTAAATGTCCTAATAATCAAAAGCGTTAACCCTCAAATGTGTCTAACCATGATATACAAAATGAAAAATTAAATGTCTCTTATGTGGCATCGTAAAATACAGTATGGTAGAAATGGAAATCAGTCACTGACTTTTTTTGGGTTATCCTAGGTAATTTACACCACGTGTGATAATTGTAGTATTTATGTGTACCTGTGCCAAAATGAACTTACTTGTAAGACTAAGACTTGTTCAACTAAACCTTTACAAAAATTCAATGTATGTCAAAGGCCCTAAAATCTGGAACACCCTACCTGAAAATTCTAAAACTGCAGACACATTCATCACCTTCAAAACTACCATCAGAAAACATCTTATCTCCCTGATACACCCTGTCAACTAATTACACGAATACCACCTGGTGGTTCACACTTACACTCACTCACCCATTTGACCATAAACAGAAATATCAATCTCAATCTCAAAATAATGAATCTTAACTAGTCATAAGTTGGCCTGTGATACTCCAATACTGAAACTATGTATAGTGCCAAAACAAAAGCATTCACATTGCTAAACTCACAAACTAGTATTTAGTCACTTAGCCATAATACCAACTTACCTCATAATTTTGTAATATTTTAAACTTAAGATTTAATTTAAGTCTGCCCGAAATGCCTAGCCATGCTAGGTGTTCTAGTGGTACACTCTGTAATTATTATTTTACTACATGTAAACAATACAATAACCAAATTCTGTAAACTCAGCATTGTAATCCTTATAGAGAATAAACTTTGAATGCTTCACAACAGTTTCGAACAAATGCGATCACATTTCATACTTTCTTGTTTCACATTATAATTATAATCATGAGGAGAGTGCTAAACCCGTAGGATTATACAGCGCCTGCTGGGGTGGGTGGGGAAGGAAGGTATTCAATCTTAATTCAGGAAACTGGCACACTGATCCAATTCCCTAGATCAAGAGTCCCTCACCAGCATCAAGGAACTTCCCTACCTGAATCTACCTGGAGGGTATTCCGGGGATCAACGCTCCCACGGCCCGGTCCACTACCAGGCCTCCCGGTGGATCAGGGCTGTTACTTTTGTCTGCACATAGTCCAACATATGAACCACAGCCCAGCTGATCCGGCACCAACTTTATGTATCTGTCCAGCTCCCTCTTGAAGGCAGCCAAGGGCCTATTGGTAATTCCCCTTATGCATGGTGGGAGGCTGTTGAACAGTCTTGGGACCCAGACACTTATGGTGTTTTCTCTTAGTGTACCAATGGTGCCCCTACTTTTCATTGGGGGTATTTTGCACCACCTGCCCAGTCTTTTATTTTTGTAGGGAGTGATTTCTGAGTGCAGATTCGAGTCTCATTTCACAAGAACGCAGATTTCGCTGAAACAGTCTACAAAACTCTACAGTTCTATACAAAAAAATTACAGTTACATTGAAAATCAGAAAAGACAGAACCTAAACGGATCCATTGGATCTGTTCCAGGCACCCAAAAATATTAACAAAAAATACATTTTATAGAGAATAACTATAGTTTTACATACAAACTAGGGCATAAGAAAACCAAGGTTCCACAGTAGTTACAATACAATACTATAACTAAACGTGTTAGTTACAGTGTGTGCAATAAGGAACTCAAATTTTAACTTGTTGTTGTGTTAATAAATGGGTACCCCTTAGGAAGCTATCAAGAGACAGCTTAATCGTTCCTTTTAAAGATGCTAAACTAGCCAAGCCGATGTGGACATGCAGAAATGTGCATGAGAGAGGAAGCCTGGCTATGAGGGCAGTTTTCCTCACTATTAGCAGAGCCTCCACCAGTCTCTGAACTGCAAGACCCTAATGGGTTTAGCATTTTACATAAATATACAGTAAGTATAATAAAAGAAATGTGTGGGACAAATTTCAACATCACTGTTGTAAATCTGATAATTTCCTTGAGTCAAGAACCAATTTAGGGATGATAAGCATCAACAATTTCAGGTACATTTAAGAAAACTGGTGGAGAAATATTGTATGATATACGGTATTCCTTGTTCATACATCTTGTCCCAGTGGTTTAACAACCCTCATGTAGTTGATACACACACACACACACACATACACACACATACACACACACACACACACACACACACACACACACACACACACAGAGATAGGATGTTCCAGAGAGGGGACACAGGGACAAGGGGTCACAACTGGAAGCTGAAGACTCAGACGAGTCACAGGGACGTTAGGAAGTATTTCTTCAGTCATAGAGTTGTCAGCAAGTGGAATAGCCTAGCAAGTGAAGTAGTGGAGGCAGGAACCATACATAGTTTTAAGAAGAGGTATGACAAAGCTCAGGAAGCAGAGAGAGAGAGGATCCAGTAGCGATCAGTGAAGAGGCGGGGCCAGGAGCTGAGTCTCGACCCCTGCAACCACAATTAGGTGAGTACAATTAGGTGAGTACACACACACACACACACACACACACATGGAAGACCAAAACGAGTCCTTGGTTTACCCGAAGGTGTAGGGAGGCAAAAACTAAGTGCAACAGAGAATGGAAAAGGTACAGGAGGCATAGGACCCAGGAAAACAAGGAGATTAGTAGAAGAGCCAGAAATGAGTATGCACAGATAAGGAGGGAGGCCCAGCAACAGTATGAAAACGACATAGCATCGAAAGTCAAATCTGACCCGAAACTGCTGTATAGCCACATTAGGAGGAAGACAACAGTCAAGGACCAGGTCATAAGGCTGAGGAAAGAAGGTGGAGAACTCACAAGAAACGATCAAGAGGTATGTGAGGAGCTCAACACGAGATTTAAGGAAGTATTTACAGTAGAGTCAGGAAGGACTCTGGGGGGACAGACCAGATGGGGACACCAGCAAGGAATACACCAACAAGTGTTGGACGACATACATACAGATGAGGAGGAGGTGAAGAAACTGCTAAGGGACATCGATACCTCAAAGGCAATGGGACCAGACAACATCTCCCCGTGGGTCCTTAGAGAGGGAGCAGATATGTTGTGCGTGCCACTTACCACAATCTTCACCACGTCCCTGGAAACTGGGCAACTACCTGAGGTATGGAAGACGGCAAATGTAGTTCCCATTTTTAAAAAAGGAGACAGAAAAGAGGCACTAAACTATAGACCTGTGTCATTGACGTGTATAGTATGCAAAATTATGGAGAAGATTATCAGGAGGAGAGTGGTGGAGCACCTGGAACGGAACAAGAGTATAAATGCCAACCAGCACGGATTCATGGAAGGCAAATCCTGTGTCACAAACCTTCTGGAGTTTTATGATAAAATAACAGAAGTAAGACATGAGAGAGAGGGGTGGGTTGATTGCATCTTCTTGGACTGCAAGAAGGCCTTTGACACAGTTCCTCACAAGAGATTAGTGCAGAAGCTAGAGCATCAGGCACATATAACAGGAAGGGCACTGCAATGGATCAGAGAATACCTGACAGGGAGACAACAACGAGTCATGGTACGTAATGATGCATCACAGTGGGCACCTGTGAAGAGCGGGGTCCCACAGGGGTCGGTCCTAGGACCAGTGCTATTTTTGGTATATGTGAACGACATGATGGAAGGGTTAGACTCAGAAGTGTCCCTGTTTGCAGATGATGTGAAGTTAATGAGGAGAATTAAATCTGATGAGGACCAGGCAGGTCTTCAAAGAGACCTGGACAGACTGGACACCTGGTCCAGCAAATGGCTTCTCGAATTTAATCCTGCCAAATGCAAAGTCATGAAGATAGGGGAAGGGCACAGAAGACCACAGACCAAGTATAGGCTAGGTGGCCAAAGACTGCAAACCTCACTCAAGGAGAAAGATCTTGGGGTGAGTATAACACCGAGCATGTCTCCGGAAGCACACATCAACCAGATAACTGCTGCAGCATATGGGCGCCTGGCAAACCTGAGAACAGCATTCCGATACCTTAGTAAGGAATCATTCAAGACACTGTACACCGTGTATGTCAGGCCCATACTGGAGTATGCAGCACCTGTTTGGAACCTGCACTTGATAAAGCACGTCAAGAAACTAGAGAAAGTACAAAGGTTTGCGACAAGGTTAGTTCCAGAGCTAAGGGGAATGTCCTATGAAGAAAGATTAAGGGAAATTGGCCTGACGACACTGGAGGACAGGAGGGTCAGGGGAGACATGATAACGACATATAAAATACTGCGTGGAATAGACAAGGTGGACAAAGACAGGATGTTCCAGGGAGGGGACACAGAAACAAGAGGCCACAATTGGAAGTTGAAGACACAAATGAGTCAGAGAGATATTAGGAAGTATTTCTTCAGTCATAGAGTTGTAAGGCAGTGGAATAGCCTAGAAAATGACGTAGTGGAGGCAGGAACCATACACAGTTTTAAGACGAGGTTTGATAAAGCTCATGGAGCGGGGAGAGGGAGGGCCCAGTAGCAACCGGTGAAGAGGCGGGGCCAGGAGCTAAGACTCGACCCCTGCAACCACAAATAGGTGAGTAAATAGGTGAGTACACACACACACACACACACACACACACATTGTAATGCAGTGTCAAGTGTAATTATTATTTTAGTTTAATTTAAATCTATAAAACACACAGAACTAAGACTCAGGAAATAAAAGTAGAAATTAATATCCCAAAAATTAAATAGTATATGAAAATAAATACTAAATAATTCAATGAAAAACAATGAAAGTGAAGAGTAATAATTTCAGATGTTTTCTATTTCTGTTGGGCATTTTCCACCTTGATGCTGGTGAGGGGCTCTTGATCTAGGGAATTGGATCTGTGTTCCGGTTCCCTGAATTGAGCCTGAATACCTTTCATCCCCCCCACAGGCGCTGTATAATCCCTACGGGTTTAGTGCTCCCTCCATGATTATAATATTAATTATAATGTTGGCCATTTCACACTTAACTTGCACATTCAACTGGGACAAGAGTAAATTTAAAACAATTAGTAACACATGTTGGGCAATGCCTGATAATATAACAAAAGAGATCCTGGTAGATTTAAATCCCTTTGAGCAATTTTTGGTTTTATTAAGGTAAATCATTATAAAATGCCACTTTTCTATATCTGTAAGAAATATATGCATGTTGTTGCTATTCAAGTTGAAATAAAAATTGATTTTATGTACTATACCATAATTACCTCTGTATACATTATGACTCTTAAATAAAGAATTAACCAGGAGATACATTATTATTATTATTATAATCAAGGGGGAAGCACTAAACCCGGAGGATTATACAGCGCCTGGGGGGGGATGTGGAAGGCATTCAGGCTTAATTCGGGGAACTGGAGCACAGATCTAATTCCCTAAATCAAGAGCCCCTCACCAACATCAAGGAACCTTCCTTGAGGGGACCAGGAGATACAAATGTGCTCTATGTACATATAAGCAAGAACAGATATATTAAAATTAAATGCAGCTGATTAATAAATTATGGCTAACTCCTTCATGATAATAATCATCTTTATTTCTACATGTATAAGGTATACAGGCCTGGGTGACATCAATGACACATTTCTGGAAGATTATTTAGGAGTTTAAGTATCATGGTTATAGTTGTTTAGACAACTATAATGTACACACAGTAACACTCAGGTGCTACACCCATAAACCCCCTCAAGGGAGGTTCCTTGACGCTGGTGAGGGGCTCTTGATCTAGGAAATTGGATCCGTGCTCCGGTTCCCTGAATTGAGCCTGAATGCCTTCCACCGGGCTGTGGCTCATACGTTGGTTTGCATGCAGCCAGCAGTAACAGCCTGGTTGATTAGGCTCTGATCCACTAGGAGGCCTGGTCACAGACTGGGCCGCGGGGGCGTTGACCCCCGGAACTCTCTCCAGGTAATATCCCCCACTTGCGCTGTATAATCCTATGGGTTTAGCGCTCCCCCATGATTATAATAATAATCCACCCATAAACTATCTTTTTATATCATAAAAGTATTAAAATTCCACCAAATGCATCATCATAATATATTTCACTAACCATTTATTTCAGTTTTCAACCCTTAAATATATATATATAATTGATTTTAATTATTATTAAATAAATTTAAACTGCCCTATGCTATAAACAGCAAAATTTTACTAAAAATGGTGCTACTTTAAAAATAAAACTTTTTAACTAATGTCTCACTGAGATTTTAAAATTTTGCAGCAATTACAATAAGACATTTTATAATTAAATCTACATAAGTAATGTATATAATGTATGATTACCACAACATACATATTACTACAGTACATAATGCATATTGTCAACAATGGTACAAGTTCAGATTTCTTTTATACTGACATACATGCAACAGTCATGCAACAGTCATGCAACATGTAAGTCACTTGCAAGTTGCACACTGACACTTGAACAACTGCAACACAATCATGGGAAATTCCAACTACTGTATAACATCAAACTTCAATTAAATCAATCCTGTGGTATAATTTTCTTACTAGAAAGGCTATATCTACTATATTAAAAAATCCTGTAGTGTATATTTAAGAGTTTACATTTAAAACTATCGAGTGACAAATTAGTTGAATGTATTAATTGTGTTGACAGTTAAGTCATACAACTGAACTATTATCAAAATTATATATTAAATCAATGTTCATACAGCACGACCATCCTGCATCTGCAAACTTTTTGAAAAAAAAGAAAGTACATGACTTAAACACCATTTCTGACACATCATTGATGCAAGTCAAAAAAAACTGCAGCACCAACACACTTTATTTCCACTACTAAAAAACCGCAGCTCCACCAAACACTCATCACTGCAAAGACAATCACAAATAACACATGCCTTATTTAATGCCCGACGGGTTAATTCACAGCAGGGCACCTACCATAGCTTCACCAGCCCATTGCAACTATCTCATGCAACACACATGTACTGCACGCCCAGACTGAGAGTCAACAACTGTAAACAAAGTGAGAGTCCAGGTCCAGCCAGGTCCAGCCAGGACTCAACCTGCGCATGACTCCACCACCACCACCACCACCCGCCACCTTTAAATATTTTAATACATATATTCTCCACCACCACAGTCACCCATATGTATACTGAGGGGTGTGTGTATATATACAGTGAGAGGTGTATATATACAGTGAGAGATGTGTGTATATACTGAGAGGTGTGTGTATATACTGAGAGGTGTGTGTATATACTGAGAGGTGTGTATATACTGAGAGGTGTGTATATACTGAGAGGTGTGTGTATATATACAGTGAGAGGTGTATATATATACAGTGAGAGATGTGTGTATATACTGAGAGGTGTGTATATATATACAGTGAGAGGTGAATATATACAGTGAGAGATGTGTGTATATACTGAGAGGTGTGTGTATATACTGAGAGGTGTGTGTATATACTGAGAGGTGTGTGTATATATACAGTGAGAGGTGTATATATATACAGTGAGAGATGTGTGTATATACTGAGAGGTGTGTGTATATACTGAGAGGTGTGTGTATATACTGAGAGGTGTGTGTATATACTGAGAGGTGTGTGTATATATACAGTGAGAGGTGTATATATATACAGTGAGAGATGTGTGTATATACTGAGAGGTGTGTATATATATACAGTGAGAGGTGAATATATACAGTGAGAGATGTGTGTATATACTGAGAGGTGTGTGTATATACTGAGAGGTGTGTGTATATACTGAGAGGTGTGTGTATATATACAGTGAGAGGTGTATATATATATACAGTGAGAGATGTGTGTATATACTGAGAGGTGTGTGTATATATACAGTGAGAGGTGTATATATATATATACAGTGAGAGATGCGTATATACTGAGGTGTGTGTATATATACAGTGAGAGGTGTATATATATACAGTGAGAGATGTGTGTATATACTGAGAGGTGTGTGTATATACTGAGAGGTGTGTGTATATATACAGTGAGAGGTGTATATATATACAGTGAGAGATGTGTGTATATACTGAGAGGTGTGTATATATATATACAGTGAGAGGTGAATATATACAGTGAGAGATGTGTGTATATACTGAGAGGTGTGTGCATATATACAGTGAGAGGTGAATATATACAGTGAGAGATGTATGTATATACTGAAGTGTGTGTATATATACAGTGAGAGGTGAATATATACAGTGAGAGATGTATGTATATACTGAGAGGTGTGTGTATATATACAGTGAAAGGTGAATATATACAGTGAGAGATGTGTGTATATACTGAGGTGTGTATATATATACACAGTGAGAGGTGTATATATACAGTGAGAGATGTGTGTATATACTGAGAGGTGTGTATATATACAGTGAGAGGTGTATATATACAGTGAGAGATGTGTGTATATGAGAGGTGTATATATACAGTGAGAGATGTGTGTATATACTGAGGTGTGTATATATATACACAGTGAGAGGTGTATATATACAGTGAGAGAGGTGTGTATATACTGAGAGGTGTGTATATATACAGTGAGAGGTGTATATATACAGTGAGAGATGTGTGTATATACTGAGAGGTGTGTGTATATATACAGTGAGAGGTGTATATATACAGCGAGAGGTGTATATATACAGTGAGAGGTGTATATATACAGTGAGAGGTGTATATATACAGTGAGAGGTGTGTGTGTATATATATACAGTGAGAGGTGTATATAGAGGGAGAGATGTGTGTATATACTGAGAGGACCATAACATTGTATCAATCGCATCTGCTAGAAAAATGACAGGATGGATAATGAGAACCTTCAAAACTAGGGAGGCCAAGCCCATGATGACACTCTTCAGGTCACTTGTTCTATCTAGGCTGGAATATTGCTGCACTCTAACAGCACCTTTCAAGGCAGGTGAAATTGCCGACCTAGAAAATGTACAGAGAACTTTCACGGCGCGCATAACGGAGATAAAACACCTCAATTACTGGGAGCGCTTGAGGTTTCTAAACCTGTATTCCCTGGAACGCAGGAGGGAGAGATACATGATTATATACACCTGGAAAATCCTAGAGGGACTAGTACCAAACTTGCACACGAAAATCACTCACTACGAAAGCAAAAGACTTGGCAGACGATGCACCATCCCCCCAATGAAAAGCAGGGGTGTCACTAGCACGTTAAGAGACCATACAATAAGTGTCAGGGGCCCGAGACTGTTCAACTGCCTCCCAGCACACATAAGGGGGATTACCAACAGACCCCTGGCAGTCTTCAAGCTGGCACTGGACAAGCAACTAAAGTCAGTTCCTGATCAGCCGGGCTGTGGCTCGTACGTTGGTTTGCGTGCAGCCAGCAGCAACAGCCTGGTTGATCAGGCGCTGATCCACCAGGAGGCCTGGTCACAGACCGGGCCGCGGGGGCGTTGACCCCCGAAACTCTCTCCAGGTAAACTCCAGGTAATATATACAGTGAGAGTCAGGCAGGAATAATGAAAAGCATTACAGTGGACCAAAGGAATACTTAAGAGGAAGCAAACAACTTGTTATTGTACAGGCGTCAGAATGGGCGAGCATGACAATTGGGGTTCCACAAGGGCCAGTACTAGGACCTGGAGTATACCTGGAGAGGGTTCCGTGGGTCAACGCCCCCGCTGCCCGGTTTGTGACTAGGCCTCGTGGTGTATCAGGGCCTGATCAATCAGGGTGTTACTGCTGGCCGCACGCAACCCGACGTACGAACCACAGCCCTTCTGGTCAGGTACTGACTTTAGGTGCCTGTCCAGTGCCTGCTTGAAGACAGCCAGGGGTCTATTGCTAATCCCCCTTATGTATGCTGGGAGTCAGTTGAACAGTCTTGGGCCCCTGACACTTATTGTGTTACCTCTTATCGTGCTAGTGACACCCCTGCTTTTCATTGGGGGGATGTTGCATCGTCTGCCGAGTCTGTTGCTTTCATAGGGAGTGATTTTCGCGTGCAAGTTTGGTACTAATCCCTCTAGGATTTTCCAAGTGTATATATACACGTATCTCTCCCGCCTGCGTTCCAGGGAATACAGGTTCAGGAGTAAAGGTTAATGAATATACAACCGATGAATGACATTGCGACATACATTTACCAGCAATGGCGTGTTTGTTTTTTCTGCTCCAGCTCCTGGATCAATGTTTTTCCTGAGCTGTGCGTTTATCCTGGAGATATTTGCCGGCTATGGCACGTTTGGTTTCACAGAGCGGTTTGCTTTTCCGGCCATGCTCTGGCTCCTGGGCCAAGACCATTTCTGTTCCAACACCTCTCTCCTTAACACCTAAGACCATCAACAGCTTCACCCACTCTCCCTTACCCACACTAACCACGTACCATCTCCCCTACCCACACTAACCACGTACCATCTCCCCTACCCACACTAACCACGTACCATCTCCCCTACCCACACTAACCACGTACCATCTCCCCTACCCACACTAACCACGTACCATCTCCCCTACCCACACTAACCACGTACCATCTCCCCTACCCACACTAACCACGTACCATCTCCCCTACCCACACTAACCACGTACCATCTCCCCTACCCACACTAACCACGTACCATCTCCCCTACCCACACTAACCACGTACCATCTCCCCTACCCACACTAACCACGTACCATCTCCCCTACCCACACTAACCACGTACCATCTCCCCTACCCACACTAACCACGTACCATCTCTACCCACACTAACCACGTACCATCTCCCCTACCCACACCCTCCCCTACCCACACTAACCACGTACCATCTCCCCTACCCACACTAACCACGTACCATCTCCCCTACCCACACTAACCACGTACCATCTCTCCCACTACCACGTACACTAACCACGTACCATCTCCCCTACCCACACTAACCACGTACCATCTCCCCTACCCACACTAACCACGTACCATCTCCCCTACCCACACTAACCACGTACCATCTCCCCTACCCACACTAACCACGTACCATCTCCCCTACCCACACTAACCACGTACCATCTCCCCTACCCACACTAACCACGTACCATCTCCCCTACCCACACTAACCACGTACCATCTCCCTTACCCACACTAACCACGTACCATCTCCCCTACCCACACTAACCACGTACCATCTCCCCTACCCACACTAACCACGTACCATCTCCCCTACCCACACTAACCACGTACCATCTCCCCTACCCACACTAACCACGTACCATCTCCCCTACCCACACTAACCACGTACCATCTCCCCTACCCACAGTAACCACGTACCATCTCCCCCACCCACACCTCAACATTAACCACGTACCCTCTCCCTCTCATCCATCCTCCATCTCTGCTCCAACACGTTGGATCAAGACCTCGTGGCGCAATACTTGGTTTGTGGTGTTAACTTGGCAAGTTGACACACTGATTCATTATTACCATCATTTAATTTATTCACAAGGAAATGTATTTCCCCGATTGGTTCATTCATATATATTATGTATAACTTGTTAATGTATATTTAGTCTTTACATAACACCTCTCACCTGATATTATAAGACATTTGGTCAATTACTGCCGATCATTTGTTTTTTTTTATTACTCAGATAAAGACATGGTGAATAAAACATTACAAAAGTCAAGAAATACCAATTTTTTTTTTCTAAATAAGGTATAGGAGGTTAAATTGGTAAACAGTTACTTTGTACATATAGTCACAAAAATATCGGTTATCTTTGATTGTCCTATTTTTCGCACTAATCTTCTGAATTTATTCAAGATGTCTGAAGAAAAAATAATGTTGTTAACACAACATAGGGGATTTCAATGTCTCATTACAAATTAAACCACCACTTATTTTCACTACAAAAAAAAATGAAAATATGTCACTAATTTTTTGGGTTATACTAGGTAATTTACACTATATATGATAAGTGTACCTATGCATAAATAAACTTACTAACCAATGCTAGTAAGTTTATTTAGGAACAGATCACACATAGTTACACAAATTATCACACATAGTAACATATGTGTAAATTACCTAGGATAACCCAAAAAAAGGTCAGTGACTTATTTCCATTGGGTCCTTCAACTTATTGCTCTCTCACTTAATTACACTTACCATGTATAGAGGTCACGACTGTCAGCTACTGATACTTGTTCATTCCTCTCTGGATAGGCTTATTTTCTTTTAGACTTCTACTGGGAACATACTTTTTCATTTTCCAATTTAGAAATATTGGCTACAAATGGTAGCACAATATCCAATAAATTACCTCATTTAATACTCAATAAATAATGTATTTGACTATATCTGTACTCTACTTAATTTTATGAGTTAAAACTTACTCTGCCCTGTACCTACATTAAAACTAAGCGCTAAACCACCAGGGTCCCCTCTACCTACATTAAAACTAAGCGCTAAACCACCAGGGTCCCCTCTACCTACATTAAAACTAAGCGCTAAACCACCAGGGTCCCCTCTACCTACATTAAAACTAAGTGCTAAACCACCAGGGTCCCCTCTACCTACATTAAAACTAAGCGCTAAACCACCAGGGTCCCCTCTACCTACATTAAAACTAAGCGCTAAACCACCAGGGTCCCCTCTACCTACATTAAAACTAAGCGCTAAACCACCAGGGTCCCCTCTACCTACATTAAAACTAAGTGCTAAACCACCAGGGTCCCCTCTACCTACATTAAAACTAAGCGCTAAACCACCAGGGTCCCCTCTACCTACATTAAAACTAAGCGCTAAACCACCAGGGTCCCCTCTACCTACATTAAAACTAAGTGCTAAACCACCAGGGTCCCCTCTACCTACATTAAAACTAAGCGCTAAACCACCAGGGTCCCCTCTACCTACATTAAAACTAAGCGCTAAACCACCAGGGTCCCCTCTACCTACATTAAAACTAAGCGCTAAACCACCAGGGTCCCCTCTACCTACATTAAAACTAAGCGCTAAACCACCAGGGTCCCCTCTACCTACATTAAAACTAAGCGCTAAACCACCAGGGTCCCTCTACCTACAAGGTCAGTGACAAATTTCCTCTTTACTTACCCAAGGTCACTGGACCCATTATGTACCTTTGTAATCTTTTGACTACTGCCCACAGGATGGGTATGGGGTGCATAATAAAGATATTAAACTAACTAACTACTGTACTTACCCAAGGACGTGTCAAACATCATATACCGGCTGCTGCTGGGCACCTGGTCAGGACGCCATGCATCAACCACTCTTTTTTCTGGGGGGAAGGATGGCAGAAGTCTGTCCTTGTTGGCTGAGTTGGTCTGGTGTATGGAAGTCTGAGTGTCCGTGTTCTAACATGGAAGTCAACCAGACTTAACCGAGATCTTATTGTTTCCATGTCTATTTCCGGGGGAAACTATTTCCTTCATAATTCACATCCAGATTAGGGAAACATTTTTCCTGGGAAGTAAGGCTCAATAAAGGGTAAACTTTGATGGACCTTAATCCCAATAATAATGATAATGACTTCAAATTAATATACACATAGTTATTTGAAAGTTAATATTATGCAATGCATTTTGAACAAACTTAAATAAGATTACACGTACATAGCTTTTCTTATGGATCTAGTACAAAAGTATTTTCAGAAGTTAAATATACCTAGTTGACACACAGGTTTTAATTATTATTATTATAATCAAGGGGAAGCACTAACCCCAGAGGATTATACAGTGCCTGGGGAGGGATGTGGAAGGCATTCAGGCTTAATTTGGGAAACTGGAGCACAGATCCAATTCCCTAAATCAAGAGCCCCTCACCAACATCAAGGAACCTTCCTTGAGGGGACACAGGTTTTAAGATTATTCCTCTAAGAATTAAAATATTAATTGACAATTTGCAAATACGTTATGAAAATACATTTCAATGTAAGTTATCTGAATATTATTAAGGATAATTTTTGGAAAATGATTTATTTAAAATAGCAATGTTAAAAAGAAGGGACCAGAATACATTAAGAATTTAACCTTTTCATTATTGTGATTTTTTAAAATTATGTTCTAAAATTGTAGAGAATTTTTTCTGATGGTAATAACACCAAAAATGTGAAATTGATGGAAGACCTACAGAATTATGGAGGCACAAAGTTGGCACTTTTGGTGCAGTTTACATATCAGTAATTTTACCCATTTTCAGGCCTGTTTTTTGGCCATTTCCATTGCTCAGATCAACCAAATTCCTGGTTATTTCACTCTTATAATCTTAATAATGTAACACTTGCCTTTCATTTTGAATTTATCATCACAAAGAATTTAAGTTTTACCATATTTCTCAGCTAATAAAATATAATTAAGAAAGATCATATTGATGCCAAATATTACTGTTCACATCACAGTTGAGGGAACTATAATAAAGACTTAGATCTAAGCACCACTGTCCTCGTTTACTTAGATTTACACAAGACAGTGAAAGCATTAATCCTACTGGTGGGTGCATCTGCCTTGGGGATATCCCTGTCATATTAATAATTTTATATACTATAATGACTTTGTCCAGCAGAATCACCAGGTGTCATGAATATTCATCTTGTGCACTAATTGTATTTGGGTTATATGGCCCTTTGGTTTAAATGAGGTATTAAGACTATTTAAAGCTTTAGCTAACTTACAAAAATACCAGTTCTCCTCGCCTATAGTAATGGATATATATTCTTTTTTTTAGGGTCACCCTGCCTTGTTGGGAAACGTCCAACGTGTTAAAAAAAAAAATTGTGTATACGTATATGTATACACACACCGGTAGATGGACGGCTGGATCACCACTGCAAGGCGGCCCCTCCTCCTCCACCTTTTTTCACTGGAGGACAGGAGGGTCAGGGGAGACATGATAATGATATGTAAAATACTGTGCAGAATAGACAAGGTGGACAAAGACAGGATGTTCCAGAGATGGGAGACAGAAACAAGGGGTCCCAATTGGAAGATGAAGACTCAGACGAGTCAAAGGGATGTTAGGAAGTATTTCTTCATTCATAGAGTTGTCAGGCAGTGGAATAGCCTAGAAAGTGATGTAGTGGAGGCGGGAACCATACATAGTTTTAAGACGAGGTTTGATAAAGTTCATGGAGCAGGGAGAGAGAGGACCTAGTAGCAATCAGTGAAGAGGCAGGGCCAGGAGCTATGACTCGACCCCTGCAACCACAAATAGGTGAGTACACATTTCCCTGAATCCCTTCACAAAATACTACCCTGCTCACACTCCAACAGCTCGTCAGGTACCAAAAACCACTCGTCTCATTCACTCCTAACATGCTCACGCACGTTTGCTGGAAATCCCGATAAAGCCAGTGCAACCAAACTGTCACCTTTCCTATACCTAATAGCAGGTTTTTACCATTCCAAAATGTTAATTTGGGTGCAGTGCCCTTCAGGGAAAGGTAGTTTTTTCTTTTTTCACTGTTGAGTAGCATATCACTTTAATTCTGTTTACTAACATACAGCATTTGTAAATTTTAATTTGAGGGAGGTGGCACCCTTTGGGTAATTTCTCTTGAGCTATTAAAGCTCTCTTTATGCTGTTTCCAAAGCTTTTATATGTGCTAATTTTTAAAGGATTATTGGTAACTACAGCAAGAGTAAGAGGTAAATGAATTTGGAAGGGTGTGTGAGAGGAGGGTATTACAGTAATAGTAAACACAGAAAAGAGTAAGGTAATGAAAGTAACAAAGTCCATGCATTGGAAGTTGGATATCATATTGGAGGGAGTATGGAGAAAGTGGATGTACAGTATTTAGATTTTTGGTAGTGGACATGTTGGTAGATGGGTCTATGAAATTTGAGGTAAACCATAGACATAATGGGAAAAAGTTTCATAGTGTCTCAAAGCATCTGTGGAAAGCAAGTTGATCTATCAAGGTCAAAGGAAAAAAAAATATCAGAGTATACTGGTACCAACACTTATGTGGATGCGAAGAAGAGGTAGTGGGGATGTCATTATTTGAGAGTAGTGTGAGGTGCAAACATTATGCAGGGATTTCAGAGGGTAGAAATCATGAGACTGTGTGGAGTTACCGAGAGTATACAGTTGGGAGGGGGAAGAAGAGGGTGGTTGTTGAGGTGGTTTGGAAAGGGACAGAATGATGCATAAATCTAGGGCAGATATGGATGGGTAGGAGTCATCCCAGACACAGTTAACATTTCCGTACGACCCAAATGGGTCATACAGCACTTCCATAAGAAACTGCCATCAAGTTTTTTAAATTCCATTGAAATTCAAATATTTAGTTCATTGAATTTACAATGCAGAGGGAGATGATCCATTGCATTTAACATTAAGGAAACAAATAAAACTAGAATTGAAATTCATTCTTTGCAAGTTTATAAAATGATCAATAGGTTTAACAGGACTTCGCTTACGACAAAGCTCTTCCATACCTGTATCAAAGATATCTTCCTAACTAGTTCTTTCATATAAACTTAAAATAACTTTTCCTCAGTGAAAAAGACTAATATGCTACACAATTGTGTATTCCTGTAGTAATCTTACAATTAAATATCGCTGGCAGTTGTAAATGCAAGTTACAACAGATGTGTGACTAGTACAGAGGCAAAAAACTGCACTCAGTACTGGATCAGCATGGCAGTGGTGCATGACGACTACTCTGCTCTTGCAATTACTACAGATGCGTATAAAACCTAATATAGTACAGTACTCTGAGTGAGTTTTAGCATCTATATTTTTAATGTAAAATTTCTATACATGTAAAATACAATATAAATTTTGACATTTGCAAACTAGTTTTTGAATCTGATAATTATATGAAGAGGTGTACTGTAGAATCAAACCTTATTTTGTCAGTTCTAAACTTTATTTTGTCTGAAGGATGATTTAATTTTAACAGTGTCTATATCTAAGGTCATCTCTACAAAACACTTACCAGTCAAGTTGCTGGTGGTAGTTAGAACAATGGAGGCCAAGTCACACCTCTTCATGGTTAGAACAGTCAAGATCAAGTCTTACCTGTTCATGGTGATTAGTTAATGTGTACCCTGTTCACTCCAGCTAGAGGTAAGGTAACATAACATTGTGATACAGGTTATCTTTTCGGTGTTGGTAGCTAATTTTCACAAGTTGTGAAAACTGTGTACACATGCATGTGTGCATATTTTTAATTAATTTGATGGCTCACTCCTGCCAAAGCAGGGTGACCTAAAGAAGAGAGAGCATTTTTCATCATCTGTTAAATCAATGTCTTGCCAGAAGTGTGCTGACATCATGATTCAGTGCCTGCACACACTGAAGGAGGGGTGGGAATACTGACGTTGGCGCCAGGAAAATGACTGTGATGTCAGCGCACTTTTAGCAAGACAGTAATTGAATGAATGATGCTGAATGTGTTTATTTTTTTGAGCATCCTGCCTTGATAAGAGAAGACTATCAAGATAAAAAATATATGCACCTATACAGTACGCACATTAAATATTTTTACCTCATTAGCCATGTCCCACCAAGGTAGGGTGACCAAAATAAAGTTAATTCATTCACCATCAATCATTCAGTATCTGATTTGCATGAACTGCGCAAACATCACAATTCAAACGATCCTCCAAACCGTAACACTCCTCTAACCCTCCTTTGGAATACAGGCATTGTACTGTACAGTGGACCCCCGGTATTCGATGGGATCGGTATCCGATAAATCCGGTATTCGATACATGTTAACACAAAAATTTTGCCTTGCCACTCGTTAAAAAACCCGCCACACGCGATTCGTCCGAGACGTGTCCACGTGTGGCTTGAACTGACCCGTGCGTGCCAGTGTTTACAAGCCAGCCAGTGTGCTCGCATCTAAGCATACATTCGGTACATTCCATATTATCAGTGTTTTTGGTGCTTGTTTCTGAAAAATAAGTCACCATGGGCCCCAAGAAAGCTTCTAGTGTCAACCCTTCGAGAAAAAGGGTGCTAATGACTATTGAAATGAAGAGAGAGATAATTGCAAAGTACGAAAGTGGAGTGCGTGTGTCGGAGCTGGCCAGGTTGTATACAAAACCCCCATCAACCATCGCTACTATAGTGGCCAGGAAAATGGCAATCAAGGAAGCTGTTGTTGCAAAAGGTGCAACTTTGTTTTCGAAACAGAGACTGCAAGTGTTAGAAGATGTTGAGAGACTGTTATTGGTGTGGATAAATGAAAAACAGATAGAAAATAGCATCTCTCAAGCGATCATTTGTGAAAAGGCTAGGAAGTTGCATGAGGATTTAATTGAAAAAATGCCTGCAACTAGTGGTGATGTGAGTGAATTTAAGGCCAGCAAAGGTTGGTTTGAAAGATTTAAGAATCGTAGTGGCGTACATAGTGTGATTAGGCATGGTGAGGCTGCCAGTTCGGACCAAAAAGCAGCTGAAAAATATGTGAAGGAATTCAAGGATTACATAGACAGTGAAGAACTGAAACCTGAACAAGTGTTTAATTGTGACGAAACAGGCCTGTTTTGGAAGAAATTGCCAAGCAGGACCTACATTACTCAGGAGGAAAAGGCACTCCCAGGACATAAGCCTATGAAAGACAGGTTTACTCTTCTGATGTGTGCCAATGCTAGTGGTGATTGCAAAGTGAAGCCTTTATTGGTGTATCACTCAGAAACTCCCAGAGCGTTCAGGCAAAAGAATGTCCTCAAGGCTAATTTGTGTGAGCTGTGGAGGGCAAACAATAAGGCATGGGTCACTAGGGACTTTTTCTATGACTGGTTACACCATGCATTTGCCCCCAATGTGAAAAATTACCTAATTGAAAAGAAATAGACCTTAAGTGCCTCCTGGTATTAGACAATGCCCCTGGTCATCCTACAGACTTGGCAGAGCGACTTTCTGGGGACATGAGCTTCATTAAGGTCAAGTTTTTGCCTCCTAATACCACTCCTCTTCTGCAGCCCATGGACCAGCATGTCATTTCCAACTTCAAGAAACTGTACACAAAAGCTATGTTTCAAAAGTGCTTTGAAGTGACCACAGACACTCGATTGACTCTAAAAGAGTTTTGGAGAGATCACTTTAATATCCTCAATTGTGTAAACCTTATACGTAAGGCTTGGGAGGGAGTGACTAAGAGGACCTTGAACTCTGCTTGTAAGAAACTGTGGCCAGAATGTGTAGACAAAAGGGATTTTGAAGGGTTTGAGGCTAACCCTGGGAATCGTATGCCAGTTGAGGAAACCATTGTAGCATTGGGGAAGTCCTTGGGGTTGGAGGTTAGTGGGGAGGATGTGGAAGAGTTGGAGGAGGAGGAGGACAATGACGAACTAACCACTGATGAGCTGCTAGATCATCTTCAACAGCAAGAGGCCAGACCTGAGGAAACTGCTTCGGAGGAGGGGATAGAGAAATTGAGGAAGTTGCCTACTTCACAGATTAAAGAAATGTGTACAATGTGGACAAAGGTGAAAACCTTTATGGATGACAATCACACTCACACAGCTATTGCAAGCCGTGCTGGTGACTATTACAATGACAGTGATGTGAACCACTTTAGAAAAGTCGTAAAGGAACGAGAGGTACAGGCCTCTATGGACAGATATGTTGTGCGACAGAAGTCCAGTGACTCTCAAGCTGGTCCTAGTGGCATTAAAAGAAGGGAAGTAACCCCAGAAAAGGACTTGCTACCTCAAGCCCTAATGGAAGGGGATTCCCCTTCTAAACAATAAGTTCGACACTCTCCCCTCCTCCCATCCCATCAATCATCACCAGATGTTCATTAACCCTTTGGGAGTCGACAGGTCCTCTCAGAGACTTGTTCTCAGGGTCGGCCAAATTTAAAAAAAAAAAAAATTATTTTTAATGAAAAGATAGAGAATCTTTTCCCAATCATAATGACACCAAAAGTATGAAATTTGATGGAAAACTTACGGAATTATGCTCTCATGAAGTTAGTGGTCTCGACGATGTTTACGCATCGGCGATTTTGCCCACTTTGAGCCCTATTTTCAGCCAATTCCAGTGTACTAGTCGACAAAAATCATAACTATTTCGCTAAAACTCAATCTTTTCTATAGAAAGAGTACAAGAAACCACCCATTTACTGATTTCAACTATCCAATAAAGTGGTCAGAATTTAGCAATTTTGCCAATTTCACACAAATTTCAAAAGATGCCAATTTTCGAATAGGGTCCAGAATAAACAAGAAAGTCATTCCTGGCACTAAAATAACTAGTAAGTTCTCTGTTCGTTAGTCACATCCCCAGGCCCCTCTTATATTTCCTTGGCTTTCCACTTTGAATTTTTATTCTTACAAAAAAAATAAGATTTACTGTTATGCAGACTACTGCATTAGTGTAGAAATGGTATAAATAATATCAGCGCACTTGTGAAAGAATATTAGACTCACCAGTTGATGTGTATTGGACGCTTGGCATGATTTGTTTACTTTTGAACTTTGGTAAAAATCAAACATTTCTGCTACTTTGAGTTCAATTTCAAGGTACTGTACTTTTCATTGTAAAACCAGTCAAAATCATCTCAATTTCTGTAATATGTCTGTAATATGAGACCAGGAAAACTAGAATACAACAATAAATACCATACGAAAATAAAGTGCAAAGTCGCTGTTTTAATCCAAAAACACGGTCAAAGTTTTTTTTCTCATTATGCACTGTGTGCTGCAGGATTTTTTTTATACTGCACACACTGACCACATAGAACAATTTTTACATATGTATGCCTACCAGCTTTCTCTCACTAGATTTGAGGGCACTAGAATTTAGGCATACTAGTACGTCAAAAACCCTGGGTCGTAAGATGTACTAGTAGTACGTCCGAAACCCTCAAAGGGTAAGTGTCATGTATTCTATTGTTAGTAGAGTACTATAAACTGTGCATGGCTTCTTCAGTTTGTGCGCATTAAACTTAATATTTCATGTGGTAAAAATTTTTTTTTCATACTTTTGGGTGTCTTGCAGGGATTAATTTGATTTCCATTATTTCTTATGGGGAAAATTAATTCGCCTTTCGATAATTTTGGCATACGATGAGCTCTCAGGAATGGATTAATATCGTATACCAGGGGACCACTGTACTTCCTCCAGGGGACTAAGTCTGACTAACCAGTGTTCCTGAATCCCTTCATAAATGTTATCTTGTTCACACACAACACATCAAATCATATGAACCACATCTACATTCAGTTCTGTCTAACATGCTCATGCAAGTTATTGCCACTGCATTTCTCCTCCAGAGGCTCTTGATCTAATAAACTGGGCTTATTCTTCCCTTCGTTGGATAGATCTTCAATGCCTTGCATTCTCCAGGTGCTATACGAACCCTATTTGTTTAGCACTTCCCCCTTATTAAAGCAAATTTGTATACACAGTATTATCATTGCATTATGCATTATATAACCTGAAAAATAAATCATGGAACCTTTACATTTTGCAAATGAAACATTCACAGCTTTCACAAGTTATAAATAAATTCTTTGTCTATATCTATTTTTTTTTTTTTGGGCTTGACAATTTTGTCAAAATGATGAAAAGGTAGAATACAAATGACAGCTACCAATTTATCCTTGTAATACGACTGATACTGACCCTTTGCTCGGGTTTTAACGTTATCAAAGCGTGCAGATGCTTAACATATATGTAAACCACTGTAAAAATAATAACAAAGACCTCGCACATACAACCTCTTCGTAACACAACCTTATTGCAATTAAAACATTCCCTTATCTGCATACTCATTTAATAGATCAATGAGCAAAAATGCATACAAAGACAAAAAAATGCATATGCAATAACAAATGATATGTCATAGACATTGGTCTATTTGTAAGATAAAGATTAACAGTGTCAGTAATACACTTGATGTTATCCATCTTTCAAACAAAAACAATAGCTCACTCCAGACCCAGTAAGATAACTAGCAAAAATAATGATCTATACAAGAACTTGTAAAGTCTTCATATCAATTCCAGTGAATGTATGATTTTGAAACTACTGCAGTTGAAGTATAGCATAGCCAACAAACGGGTGAGGAGGCGTAAAATAATATCATTATTAATAAGTCTGACATTTCATCTACATGAGGATTAATTAAATGCCTTGAGAAAGCCTCATGCACATGAAATATTTTATAAATAAGGGTCTCCTTTTACTATGCATTTTTTATGATTTTGAATCTATTCTAGAATAAAGCAACAAAATAGACAATTTTGCAAATATATTATATATTATTATTATTATTATTATTATTATATTCAAACATATGCACTGAACTTCCAGAGTTCATACAGCACTGCTAGTATGGGTGTGCAATAGTAGAGATTAGTGTGGGTACAAAATTGAAATTATTTATATTTAGAGGAAAGTGATAAACCTATAAGGGTCATGTTGTACCTGAGGAATGGGAGGTAATTAGGTGAGATCCAGGTAAGGGGGAAAACAGACTCAATTTTTTTTAGAGTTGATACATTAGGCTAGTTTCCATCAGAGTGGGTTAAAGGCGGGACTAATTAAGGATGTGCAACCTGGCAGTCCTCACACAGGTACTGTGTCTCTGTGACAGTGCGTGTATAGTTAACCATACATGTCAGGTAGGCTTCAATTTTTTCTTCTAACTCAGACCAAAGTTGTTGCCAGTGGTTTTATGGTTAAAGAACTGGTTTCCTCACTTTATACAGATCTACTATATGCAATTTCACTTATATGCAACAACTGTTTCTACCAGGAATTTGCTACATATACAATAATTCACTCTCATGCAATTGCTGTGATTTTATCAATATCATTAAATGTCACTCTAAACTTGACTTTTATAAGAAAGTTTATTTAAATAGGTTCAGAAAGAAAACAGGTTTTTTATGTTCCTAAATCAAATGAGCAAATGAAGATTTCAAGGTTGTGGTGATTGTGATGGCTTGTGTGTGTGTGATGTCCTGCACCTCACTCATTAAATGTGTCCAGGACAAGTGGCCCAAGGCTGGGCTCCAGGAACAGAAAAACTCTTAAACTCATCAAAGGTATAAACAAATCTTGTTCTCCCCCTCCTAAACGAACAAAACATAAATAATAAGAGAGGCAGGGAAACCATGAGTGCTGGGGCCTCCTTCCACAGTTCACTGGCTTCCAACATACTACCATCCCTAACCAATCACCTGCCATTCCCCCCACCTCTGCTTGCCAACCATTCATGTAATGACAACATATATAATAAATCTACAGTTCTTGACCAGTCTTTACCAAAAATATCTAGCTTTTTTATACATGTAAGAAATGAACATTCAGAAAATATGAATGTATTTGGTAAAAAAACAAAAAATAAAATATGTGGAAATTAGTCTCTGAATGAAACCCTATCTTTTACACGTTATAATGGGTTTGCTATATGTGATTTTGCTGTATGCGCCAAAGCGAGGGACACCTGTATTAGAAAATACAGTAGTTTGAAAAAAGAACTCCCCTGTGGGAAGAAGTTAGTTCACGAACTGCATGACTAAATCTGAGTTCACTGCCCTGAAGCATGTGGGTTGTGGAGAGGAATGTTCTTGGACACCTTGTGATGTATTTCAAAAGTTAGAGACAATGAGGTGTGAAGGAAGAGTACAACATGTGGTGAATGTAAAGAATGGGGGAAGGGGGTGCAAATTAAGAGATTGTCTATTTTGAACCTGGAGACTTAAGGGCCAAAACAAATTGGGGAGAGGACTAAATTAATTTATCTTGCTATCTATTATTCTGATGATTAAGACTGTCATGAAAGCTAACAAAACAGGCAATGAACACTGCATCATTCTTGTAAAGAAGGAGTGCCTGCTTCTGTATACAAGCTCTTGACTGGGAAAGCTTGAAAGACCACTAGGCATAAACTCAATTTCTGATGATGATCAGCACAGCTTCTTAAAGAACAGCTGGAGAGGTCAAGGAATTCATTTGGTCCCCATATCTAGCTTGGACAGAATAAGGGCTGCATGAAGTCTAGAGTAAGTTTTGCCTATCAGCACACTACCCACATGAATACAATAATAATAATTTTAACCCTGAAGTACTTTAAAAGAACACTGTACACACTAGGATAAATTCTGTAAACTATATACTTATTTAAGCAGAATCCTGATTTTTGTAACAAATCATGCTAATATGAAATATAAATACTGTATATACAGTACTCTATAAAAAAAAAAAAACCTGGATTACATGAATTTTTTTTAATTTTATACAAGCAGGGAAAAAATCTTGATAAACCTTGGAAGTAATGAAAATGCAGAAAAGGCAGATTCAACAGTAACTAAACATCACAGGGCATTTAATCAAATTTACAAAAGAAATACCAAAATGTAATGTTTAGAAGACAATACCCTCTTGGTTTTAGTGTTTAATGTCATTATTATCATTAGAAGACAATGACCTTAATTTTTATGCATGAGCCACAAAACTAATATCAATGGAACACATTACTTCTACAGAATGTGTCATGTTTTAATAATCAAATTATCACTCGTCCATGAAAATAACTTCAAAAATCAAATAGTAACAATACAGGAAATCTTCTCTTAACAATGCCCGAAGTACTGTATGACCTTTTGATACAAGACGACTGAAACATTAGAGTTCATATTCACTATACAATCTTATTTCTGATATATAACTGTATGGCCCTTTTGTGTTTAATATGAATGATTCTGATATATAACAATTGTAGTAACAGCCTGTCCCAAGTTGTTTTGTCTTGTTTCAAAGTTATGTATTATTTTTGAACACAGCCAAATAAGTTTGAAGAGTACTAAGTGATAAGGACTGCAAATACTATAATCAAGAACCAGGCTATAAAAAAACATTCCAGTACTAATACGATGGTTTTTATAAAGCAAGTTTTATGGTATACATCATGTTAAGTAAGGATTACCTGTATTAATAAAATTATTGCAAAGTTCACAAGAATTTTCTTAACTGACTTTAATACTATAATTTTTAAATATCTAATGTGTGTGTGTATTAAAGCATATTTATTAGCATGCTTAAGGTACATACAACCATGAAAAAGTACAAAATTCTGTTAGCGTTGAAATGATAATTACTTTACTGAAAAATAAACCACAATACAATATTTGTAATAAACAAACTCTTACACATGTTTAAGATTTTTACCAAAAATTATATCCTGGGAAAAATAAACAATTATATATCCATATTTTTAACAAATACTAGTCAAATTTTGATAGAAATTCTTAGTTATTCAACTATATGGATGGCATACATCATTATTTAAAAAGAAGAAAAAGACAAGTTAAGGCATAATGAGGTCCAAAGTCTCATTGTTTATCAACATAAAAACTTACAAGTGCTCAAGATTTAATTATTTACTTGCTCATGCCTTTATAATTCACCATTTCCTGGAGCATCTTTTGGTGCTCTAGTCAATCTCTTGGCACCTCTATTTGCTGGACCTTTAGGCTTCGCAAATTTAGGACGGTGAAGGTTTCGTTTTGGGTGAATTTCATCAAGCAAGTATTCCTCCGTTAGCTCTGAGCCTTCACCAATTTCAAGCTGAGGAAATATAATTTTAATGAGATGTGTAATATATACAATATTCTTTGTAAAAACTCAGTAGGTATCTCCAACAAACAAACAAACACACACACACACACAAAAAAAAATACGAGAATTTATTAAACAATTAGATATGGAAAAAGTATATCGAAAGGGTATTAATTCAAAATACAAGAGAAGGGGATATAGTGACTGCATAACCTTAAATTGGATTGTTTTTCACAATCTTTCCTAATCCATACTGTATATTTTTTTGATCTAATGGAAAATCTTTATTCCAGCAACTGTGCTTTCTCTTAACACTTTCCTCTCACCACAAATGCAAATATTGTATTATTATTATTATTATTACAAATGATACAGCAAACCAATGATTTTATGGATTAATAGGGAAAGGAAGTGTTCACTGATGCTAATTGTCCATTAAATTCAAATTATGAGAATATTTTTCTATGATTCTAACACTAATGGACAATTTTTGGATATGACAGACTATGTCTGTTAAATCTGAAATTAAATTCATCAAGCAGACTACAACAATAATAGATAATTCTGAAACTGTCCATAAAAATAATGAACAACAACTTTGTCCATTGCTTCTGAGTGTTGTCTGGCTGTACATTTTATCCGTTAAATCTGAAATTTGTTAAATTGGGGCTTATTGTAATAAAAAAATATTTTATACCTGCAATCTAAATTTAAAAAAACTTTGATTATTAATAAGTTCCTCACCTTTTTTGTAATAGCCAAATTGAAGCCATTTTCTAAAAGATCTGTAATGGGGTTTTTACTGCTGGAATACAGCATTCTTTCCTTAATTGGACAAGCATAACCAGGCATGGAATATATAAATACTGAAAAACAAACATATCAGTATTAAAAGCAAGTTTGTATTTTAAATATATATATATATATATATTTTTTTTTTTTTCAACAAGTCGGCCGTCTCCCACCGAGGCAGGGTGACCCAAAAAAGAAAGAAAATCCCCAAAAAGAAAATACTTTCATCATCATTCAACACTTTCACCACACTCGCACATTATCACTGTTTTTGCAGAGGTGCTCAGAATACAACAGTCTAGAAGCATACACATATAAAGATACACAACATATCCCTCCAAACTGCCAATATCATATATTCCAACATATATTTATTGTCAATTTAAAATTCTGTTTTTATGAAGTGTACTTAGAAGTGAAAATGCCAAATCATTTTACAGTTGAAATTAAAAATTTTATGTAATATCATTCAAAATGCCTCAATACCTTAAACAAATACTGCATTCAAAAGAAAGTTTTCATATTTTAGTGTAGATTAAACCAATCATGAGAATTACCTAAATTTTTAGTTTCATTAGAGTTTTGACCCTGGGGTGGGTCATGTCATAAGGCTAGAGGAATTAAATGATGTCTTAAGACTATGAAAGGGAAGCAGAAATAAGTACAGTAGTCTTATTTAATGTCTAAAAAGTTTAGAAATTTTTATGCCACTTTCAAAGTTCCATTTTCAGTTCCAATTTTGCTGGGAAATATCAACCGAGATAAATGAATTCAAAATAAAATTTACTACAATCTATATAACTCACCACTAGTTTTTTTTTTTTTATATTTTGTAAGTGCATAAGTGATATATTGTACATCTTTGTCATGGACAACTACTATATAGTTTACATTTTAAGAAATTTAACTGACTTTGTAAATGGTCCAAGTCGGACCAAAACGTCGTCGTAAGCTTCTCTCTTTTATGTGCGGGTTATTTGTGTATCGTTCCAGTCACGGTATTGTGCCTTTTATTGTTATTCATTATCATTATATCCATAGGGAACCAATAAACCCATAAGGGTCATACAGTGCTTGGAGAATGATAGGAAATCAGGCTTAATCCAAAGGCCATTCAAATTCCTTGGATCAAGAGCAACTCACTAGCATCAATAGTTGGAGAGAATAAGCGAGTAAAAATTTGAATTTTACCATAACATTCCAATTTCAAGAGATGTGCAAGATAAGCTTCCTTATAATGAAGGATTGTATCCATAAATTTGTAAAAAGTCACCACCACTTACACACACTATGGAAGAAGTCCCCTTCGTAGTTATGATCATAACGGTATAAGTGGTAACGAGCTGCAGAATCAGGTACATGACTTGGTAGATCAGTTACAAGCAAAGATTTTGCTGTACCTGATAAATGAATTTCTTCTGCTGATGTATCTGTCCAAAAGATAAGATTATCAAAATTTTTAATATTCTCATATGAAATAAAAAAATTTTAATCTAATATCAAATAAATTTTTTTTTTTAATATTCTAACATGAAATAAAAAATAATAATATTATAACAAAATCAAATAAATTATATACAGAGCATAAAATTATTTGGAGGAAAAGCAGATTATAATGATCAAATATACACAATTCCATTGTTATACAACTTTCTAAAAAAAAATACCAAAAAAATCCCTATTTTACCAATTTTGAGTTGTACATATTGGAGATTGCCTGTAGTAAATTCTGTGACTGCATCAAGAGCATCAGGTGCGATGGGGAACGTAATGCCAGCCATAGTCTGGTGCTTGGTGTCTACTCCAATGTCAACTCCAACTTCTTGTTTTTTAATTTCCTGAATCTCCTCTTCCTATAATGAGATAGTCAATGTTATAATAAAATGCTAGAGGTTGCGAGTTCTAAATGTACATTCTTTCCTTCTTTATAATGAATGAAAAAATAAGTCTATATTCGCTTAAAAATTTTCAGCATGATATAAAGAAGTCTACAGTGGACCCCCGGTTAATGATATTTTTTCATTCCAGAAGTATGTTCAGGTGCCAGTACTGACCGAATTTGTTCCCATAAGGAATATTGTGAAGTAGATTAGTCCATTTCAGACCCCCAAACATACACGTACAAACGCACTTACATAAATACACTTACATAATTGGTCGCATTGGGAGGTGATCGTTAAGCGGGGGTCCACTGTATTTTACTAAGTAATGCTTTGTATGAAGCATCCATATTTTTCATTTGTTTACAAAATAATTTTTCGTGAACTCATTGTAACCAACTGCAGGATTAACCTTCGAAGATGTATAAAAATGTGAAGTTTATCTCTGGAATTGCTTGTTATATTGTACTGGTATGAGAGGAACATAGAGGTATTATAGAGGCAGAAAATGAATATAAAGTTCATTTAATTAGCACTACATTTAATAAGGGCTTAGATAATAATGAAACAAAAATTAGCAGCCAGATTACTTCTCACTGTTGCTAGAAAGCAGTTTCTCTAAGCAAACACATATTATACAGCAATATAAAAACAAAAGAATAAAATAAACTATTCATCTTCTTGATGTAATAATTAACAAAAGATTCAACATGAATAATGTCAAGTTTAAAATTAGTTTTTGTTGGTTATCTTTCAAACGAGTTAAAAAGAAAAGAAAGACATTACTACAGTTGTTCTAAAACTTTTAAAATAAAATACACCCATAAACTTACTTTGTAGGTTTATTTAATCCATCTACTCTACATAAAATTTTAGAATGAAAATAGAGTATTTTAATTCTGCCTAAAACAGAAGGTATAGCACAGTATCTTAATTATTTCCTATAAAGGCACATTTTTAGGAACATGACAAGCAATGTGTATTACAGTGTGTTCAAGGAAAAATCCAAAAAATAATTAAATAAGAGAACTGCCAATTATGACACAAAACTTCTGGTATTACCACTTTTAGTATAGTACATTTATATATCAATAACATAAGTTCTAATACGGAAAGTAAAAATGAGGGCTCGTATGTTTGTTACCGTAACAATGGACGAGTAAATGGTATTCAGCAGGTTTTCTTAAAAAAAGGGTAAACAATGGGATACACACATATCTAACTCATTTCAACCTTGGAAGCTGCTTCTGAACTTTTCGCCAAGAATTACAGAGTATACGAATTAGATGAGCCGAACAGATCTTCTTTTCCGTTTTCCTCCTCACTCTGTAGTAAGAGAACACTACGATTTATAACTTCAGTTTAACCTGACCACTGACTGATGACAGTCAATTACAGGGAATTATTTATGAACTTGCTTCCAAAAATTCGTGTGTGAAACCAAATTCTACATTACTGGTACCATTTTGGTAGAAGAGTTTCTTTGGCATGCCTTACTTTGGTGGAAAATGGTCGCTAGGGTAAAATAATAAAAAAAGGTACCCCACCATTTTACTGTTTTTTTTTTTTCCTATAAGGATTAGTGGATTTTTTCCTTATTACAAAATGGCCTTCTCCAAATGAGGTAGGGTGACCCAAAAAAGAAACACTTTCACTATCATTCACTCCATCACTGTCTTGTCAGAGGCATGATGATACTACAATTCAGATGCCCTTCTAAGCTGCAAATATTCCCACCTCTTTTTCAGAGTGCAGGCAGTGTACTTCCCACCTCTAGGACTTAAGTATGGCTAACTGGTTTCCCCTGAACCCCTCCAAAAAATGTTACCTTGCACACACTCCAACAGCTCATCGAGTCCCAAAAACCACTTGCCTCCACTCACTTTTATGTAACATGCTCACAAACACTTGGATGTCTAAGCCCCTTGCACACAAAACCTCCTTTACCCCCTCCCTCTAACTTTTACTAGGATGACACCTGTCCTGCCTTCCTTTTACTACAGATTTATACACCCTCCAAGTCATCCTATTTTGATCCATCCTCTCTAAATATCTAAATCACCTCTACAACCCCTCCTCATCCCTCTGGTTAATACTTTTAGTAACCCCAAACCTTCTAATATCCAAGCTATGAATTCTCCCAAATATATGAATACATTTAATTTCCTCCATACTTCTATGTACTGATGAATATACAAGTTTAGATCTTAGAGTACAATCAATAACTTTCTTTAAGCATGTATAGAATAATTATATTACAAAAGTATACGTACACTAGATTATAGTACATGTTTTCATGGATAAGTGGCTTGGTTATATGCCATTATATTTAAAATTCTTCCACACAGTGCATCATATCAAAGTAGAAAGATTTAGCTATACAACTTATTTAATGAGAGTAAGACACATGTGCAACATGTTGCACATGTGTCTTACTCTCATCTTGTCAGTATTATATACCATTCGTACACAACTTATTTAATACTAAGGCTGGGAAGTGGTAAAAGGCTGTTATTTGTTACTTTAACAGAAAGATTTTAATTGCTGAATGTCTCTAAATATTTAATCAGATTAACTGCTAAATTTAAAATATAAACTGAGGAAAATAATCTAGGAACAATGAAAAAATAATAATAATCTGGGATTTTGTTATTTTTGAGCACCAGTTCTTTCAAGAAATTCACAAGTGCTCACACACCAAGCCATAAATGCACTGCATGCTTGTGGCTTTCTTTTGTGCTTAATATTTTATTACATGTAAACTACATTTTGCATACTGCAGAAAAGAAATAAAGTTGTATAACAATAATGAAGAAGAAATACTAAATTTTAAATTCGAGAGTGATAATATGATCATAAGCTTTATAAAAGAAAAAATAAACAAAATCAATGGTAACCTAGAAAATAATTTCAGTAGCAGAATGAAAGTTTTGAGCAGGATATTTTTCCAAAACTAGAAATATTTTTAGACTATGCAAACATACCCTTGGAGTGAGTGGTACCGGAGCAGATGCTGATTTTCGATGACGGCGCAGCCCATCTAAACTCACATCTTCCTGTACAAGGTGAATAATAACAGTAAATAGTCTATCATATATATGGCGAAGTGGAGAAGACTCCTTCCTTCTAACCCTTGCACTGTCTAGACCCCCAATCTGAAACTGTCCAGACTGTCCAAGAATTTAAAAAAAAAAAAAAAAAAAAAGAGATTTTTCTTATGAAATGGTAGAGAATCTTTTTCTGAGGGTACTAAAACAAAAAGTATGAAATTTGATGAAAAATTGACGAAATTACACTTTCGTGAATTTTGCTGTGTCAGCAATATTTACGTATCAGCAATTCTGCCTACTTTTGAGTCCTATTTTAGGCGGCCAATTACATTCCAGTCGACCAAATTCTTAGCTATTTCACTAGAATGTCTTCCATTTTATTGAATGAGCACAAGAAATCACCCAATCAGCTAATTCAACTACCCAATAAAGTGATCAGAATTTGGTAACTGGGCCAATTTTGCACAAAAGTTTTTTTTCTTTTTACATTTAGTGATTTATATAGGAGAAGGTGTTACTAGCCCTTTGCTCTCAGCATTTTAGTTGCCTCTTAAGATAATGCTTGGCTTATAGAGGAAGGATTCTTCTCCACATATGGAACTGAAATGGGACATGACATAACTTATTCAGAGAGAGAGAGAGAACCCTCTACAATAATGATATGTAAAGGATGAAACAACATAAATGTTACAAAACCAAAGACTATACTTACATGCATAGTGCCAAATATTTCGTCCCTTATTTGAGTTGCTCCAAACTCCTTTCTGAGTGTGGCCTTTGTAGAAGCATACAGCATCTTCTCACGTATTGGAGAGTCATCAGGAGACCAGCTGATCAATACCCATTCATACCCTCCATGTGCTTCACTGTCTAATCTACAAACATTAGACAGATTTCTTATTTTTTGCTATTAAAGGGATGCAGTAAAGGACCCTGTACATTGTATGAAAAAGTTCATGTCTTTCAGACTGGAGAAGCAGTTTTTTTATTACAGCCTCTCCTCACTTAACAGAGTTCCATTCCTGAGACCACGTTGGTAAACGAATTCGTCACTAAGTGAGGAGCATACTATAATAGTAGTGGGTTTGAGTCAACCATCTTTGATACTGTTGTAATGTCACCTTTGCACCATTTATAACATCTTTGGTATATTTTTAAATGCTTATACAGTAGTGTACTGCATATTGTAATACACAGAATAGAAGAAATCAGCTCTAATATACATTATTTAGGTATGCATACTGGTCAGCAAGCCCGTCGTAAGTCAGATTCGTCGGTAAACGAGTACATCGCTAAGTGAGGAGAGGCTGTCTTAGCATATTGGCCATTTCCCACTGAGGCAGGGTGGCCTTGTAGTAGTACCTATCTTCATTAATTGCTACTTGATGAAGTTCACACCTACATAATTCATCTTACAGTTATCAGATTATCATTCTTTCCCAGATCATCCTTACAGTATCTCAGTCACTTGAATATTCCACCAATTCTCTTCATCCATTGTAAATATTTACTATTTCTGTGTCTTTCTGGAAGCTAAATTTTTCCCACCTGTTCTACTCAGTACTTATGCAGCCAGACAACAATAATGCAAAATTTCAGTTTAGAGTTGTATAAAATTTGCAAATAACAGTTTACCAAAACTGATTTCTAGTGTTTCTACATGCCCCCTGGCCCAAGACCAGGCTTCACCCTGTATGGGTATGAAGACAATATGCAGAAGCTTTCATTGGCCGTACCTTCCATTCAGGCCTGAGCTTAATTATTTCATGACTTAATATACAGTAGCTCATTCCTGAACAAAACACAGCCCCAATCAAAGCTCACACTGTGTCTTTACACCCACACCTGTTGGGATAATGCCTCTGCATCCAATGTTCAAGGAATTCCATTGAGCTAGAGGAGACCCTTACCCCTAAAGTTTACTATGTTAAATGACTGTATACACCTTAACTAATTATGTGCATTTCATGTCTAAACAAAAATTCTTCAAGAATGTTGTACTGACTAAAACACTGAAAAATTTAATATGCTGAACAAATTAATAGTATTAGGAAAATTTACATCATTATGTGCCAGTGAACTAACATACAATATTTAGTAAAACAGAATGTAATAAATAATATGTTATCTAACCTGTAAAGAAGGTAGCATGGTTGCTTCTCTACAAGCAGTGGTAATACCAAGCTGTCATAATCATCTTCCCATGAACCCTGCGCTGAATGCCATTCACCAAGTTGAAGAGCCTCTGTCGATACAACCACATTTAAAATTGATTTTTGTACAAAATGCAATTTCCATTATACTCCATGTTATTTTGTATTATTTACTATTATTCTGTACTGCTTTGTTATAATTACTACTGCTTTAATATAAAGACATGGGGTGCCAATTTAATACTGAATTCTTGTATATTAAAATTTTTTAGCATATAGCATTTTGTTAGCTTAATAAAGCTGCAGCAAGCTAAATGCTACCAATTTAGCTACAGAATTTATTATACAGTTCTTTCCTTAGTTATGCATATGACAAAGTAAATTACTGAATGTAATAGTTACCAATACCATTTTCAATAGTAATTCTGAAGACCCTGACACTTCCATTACGACAGGTACTGAAGAAATTCAATAAATCTTCATTTGCTGAAAGTAAGAGTGAAATTTTAATAAAAAAAAAAAGTTAACTGCAGACTTTGTTAATTACAATACTTAAAACAATTACCATAGCCTAGACATTAACATTGGAAATATGAGATATGTAGTAACAAATTTACAGAGAGTAAAATTCTAATTAATATTTATTGCTATAATTCTACCATTGATATAAATTTTAAGTAAATTATGTATCTGTAATTGTCCAATACGTCAATGGTAACTTGTCCCTTCATACACAATATAAATTGCTTTTCAATAGCCGGCCTACTCTTACCACCTAACATTTTTATCCCAACTACTTTATGACTGGAAGAAAATACTACTGCTCAACTGTCACACAATGCCTAAATTTACATGCTAGGACTAGAATTAAGTACATACTTTGCATGATTCTGAATTAGTTTGCCCAAAATACTTTGAATAATAAATGCCTTTATTCTGAATGTATAAACTACGTATAATCAAGAAAACTGTAAAGCAATCTATTTAACTTCTATGTATGTTTTATAAGATTTTCATTTTTTTTTATTTTTTAGTTATTTTTGATACCGTTAACTGAACATATTTTTTTTTTTGCATTCGTACTAGGGTGTTATAAATGATTAATTTTGGTTACATTACATTTGTCTTATCTAACTGAAAACTGCACACAGTAAAATCAGCTTAACTCCATATACAGTATGACCTCACATAATGTAGTAGCTGTGTTCCTGAAATTGACACTTTATATGAAATCACACTATGTAATATATATGATATATGCAAAAAATAGGGTTAGGTACACAGTACCTCCAAGACAGCCATACTGTACATGTGGTTGCTTGTTAACATAACATCACCTATCAGCATTATAACCACCTAACCCCATCAATCACCACGCTCCACCACCACTTACGGCCAGTAATATTTCATATCGTATTTGCTACCATCTCCACAACTTACCAACCTGATCCCTCATTACTGCCTACCAGCATTATCCCCACCTAACATCATCTTTCACCATCACTTACATTAGTAATATTTCATACTGAAGCTGCTACCCCCTCGACGACTTACCAGCCTCTCCACTAATGATCACCTACCAGCATTATCACCACCTAACAATCTATCACTACCTAACACTACCTTCAAGCATCACCCAGGAGATGCCTACAGCACAGAGGGGTATTTTCCATGCAGGATCCAGCCTGATTTCAAATTTTTCCACAACTCTGCACTGTGGAGAGGAATTTCCCAAGTAGGAACCAGTCCAAACAAAATTTTTCAAACTTAAGGTGCATTAAACACAAGCTGGAGCTGAGGCCTAATAATTTTGAGATATAAATATGATTAGTATTCTAATCAAATTGTGCTACCTCAATCAGTTATAAGGGACCTCTCTGTGGTAAAACCCAATGTTGTGTCTAGGGAGGATGGAGAATGGGTGAATCTTATGTTCATGAAACTACACCAAAGGGGTGAAAATTTGAAGCCAATCAGATGAGTTTCTCTCCAGTTATGATACAGATTCCAATAATTCTAAGTTTTTTACTATTTTACTACATCAACAAATCTGCCTGCATGCAAACTAAACTTAATAGGTACTATCTTGGCCCTAAGATGCATCAGCCATTCAGAAGTAAACTGAATATTACTTAGTGTGATTTAACAGGAATAAAAACTTCATTCTATTTTATATGGTAAAAACTATACCTACATATTTGAATTTCACTCTATCAGTTTCTGCTCTTTTTCTAAACACCTGTAGCTCTGCTATTGATGATTTTGGAAGTTACCCGAGACATTCCTGGAGACTGGGAATGGGTTCAACATTTTGGTCATGGGGCATGTGAACATACCAATTATTCCAAGAATTTGGTCCTTGTATCTGTACACAAGTGTTGAAAATTTGAAGGCGACTGGACGAGGCGGTCTTAAGTTATGAGTGAAACAAAATCGAAAAGTTGGAGGAAGAAAAGGAAAAAAAAAAAAATTCAGGCAACCATTTAAAGGTCCCCCTTTGGAGAGGTCTAAATAAGCCTCTTCCCCTCCGAAACATAAATTTTTTTGGAAATTTTGGCTTTAAAACATCAGTAATATAATGGAACTCTAAAGGCAGAGCATAAATAAGAAAATTAACAATTGTTTATGTAGACCTCATATATAACTTTAAACCTTTACAATGGTTTCATGCCGTAAATTAGATTTAACCTAGATAATACTCATCAAAGAAGATTCCTTGATATTGATAAGGGGCTCTTGATTTAAGGAATTGGACCAACATTTCAATTAAATGAATCAAGCCTAAATGCCTTCCATATCCCGAGGCAGTGTATGACCCCCATAGATGTAATAATAAGCAATAATAACTCGATTAACCGAAGTAGTGTAACATTATTATTATAATCAAGGGGGAAGCACTAAACCTGCAGGATTATACAGCACCTGGGGGAGATGTGGAAGGTATTCAGGGAACCAGAGAACAGATCCAATTCCCTAGATCAAGAGCCCCTCACCAGCATCAAGGAAGCTTCCTTAAGGGGAGAAGTAGTGTAACAGACTACCAAGGAAGAGGTCAGAGAAAGTTACATTACAACCTTAAGTTTGCTAAACTACAATATTAAAGTAATATAAAAAATATATAATATTAAGGTGTTTCCTTATATGTTTCATTTTAGATCTTTATAAGATGTTATGGAATACATATTTTATTTATTCTAACCAGAGGGGGGGAAGCGGTAAACAAGTAGGGGTCATATACCACCTGGGGAATGGCAGGTATTCGGGTTAGATTCAGGGAAGAGGAAGATAAATCCAGTTCCTAGGATCAAAAGCCCCTCAGAGGCACCAAGGCACCACCCACAAGGGCCACAAAACACATAATAAACTTACTGATAACAGCAGCAGGAGGTAACGCCCTCCCTATAATCACGTCAATTATCCCTACCTCCTCTCCCCTCCCAACAATTAATAACACAAAACACACATATAACACCTTATAAAACTCCCATAACATCAATAACAAGAGATAAAGTTATATAAACAGCCAATTAAGACTTAAATACCTGTTATGCCAGTTTGATGTGACATGACTGGTGTGTGTTGGTGTGTCAGGTCGCTTACTGCACTACTACCTACTGCATTATTATTATTATTATTAATTATCAATACCTACTTTATTATGTTCTGGAATATATCAAATAAAAATGTTTATTTCCTTGTGGTTTATATGTTGTAAAATGTTAATTACAAAAAAGGCTATTAGCCTGCCTTGGCATTTCTGGCAGTAAGTTTATTTAGGCACTCCAGTGGAAATAAAAGGACCCCAATGGAAATAAAAGGACCCCAATGGAAATAAAAGGACCCAAAATGGAAATAAAAGGACCCTAATGGAAATAAAACGAGCCCAATGGAAATAAAAGGACCCCAATGGAAATAAAAGGACCCAAATGGAAATAAAAGGACCCCAATGGAAATAAAAAGACCCCAATGGAAATAAAAGGACTCCAATGGAAATAAAAGGACCCAAACGGAAATAAAGGGACCCCAATGGAAATAAAAGGACTCCAATGGAAATAAAAGGACTCCAATGGAAATAAAAGGACCCAAACGGAAATAAAGGGACCCCAATGGAAATAAAAGGACTCCAATGGAAATAAAAGGACCCCAATGGAAATAAAAGGACCCCAGTGGAAATAAAAGGACCCCAATGGAAATAAAAGGACCCCAATGGAAATAAAAGGACCCAATGGAAATAAAAGGACCCCAATGGAAATAAAAGGACCCCAATGAAAATAAAAGAACCCCAACGGAAATAAAAGGACTAGAGGGACTAGTACCGAACTTGCACACGAAAATCACTCACTATGAAAGCAAAAGACTTGGCAGACGATGCAACATCCCCCCAATGAAAAGCAGGGGTGTCACTAGCACGTTAAGAGACCATACAATAAGTGTCAGGGGCCCGAGACTGTTCAACTGCCTCCCAGCATATATAAGGGGGATTACCAACAGACCCCTGACATCTCAGACGTCCTCACAATGATGTAAATCTTTTTCAATCATTGAATGATCCGGCACCTCCACCACAATACACATAAATTATCTGACTTTTGCTTAAAAATTCAAATAACTTAAAAGTGCCATTGCTGTATAGCTGTGTCTTTGTGCGTTTTTAGGGCTGAAGTGCTTGCGATGTGCGTTTTGCGTCGCCTTTGCAACAACGTGTCCCTGAACCATATCCAGTCATTGCATGTTGAAGTGCTTCCAGTCAGTTGCAGTCAGCACCCGCAGAGTCCCTGTTGTCTTTTATGTCGTCTTCGTTATTGTTTATCCAGGCTTAGCAGTTGAGTCTAGTCCTGACTCTTCTCTCTTCAACTCAAGACATTCCTCTCACCGTCTATTCTTCGCACTGTCCCCACTTGCCCCTCGCCCCTCGTGGGTCCTTACCTGTGAGTCCTATCGTATCGTACCCCTGGCAGTCTTCAAGCTGGCACTGGACAAGCACCTAAAGTCAGTTCCTGATCAGCCGGGCTGTGGCTCGTACGTTGGTTTGCGTGCAGCCAGCAGCAACAGCCTGGTTGATCAGGCTCTGGTCCACCAGGAGGCCTGGTCACAGACCGGGCCGCGGGGGCGTTGATCCCCGAAACTCTCTCCAGGTAAACCCCAATGGAAATAAAAGAACCCCAATGGAAATAAAGGGACCCCAATGGAAATAAAAGGACCCCAATGGAAATAAAAGGACCCAAATGGAAATAAAAGGACCCCAATGGAAATAAAAGGACCCCAATGGAAATAAAAAGACCCCAATGGAAATAAAATGACCCCAATGGAAATAAAAGGACCCCAATGGAAATAAAAGGACCCAAATGGAAATAAGTCACTGTTAGACTTTTTTGGGTTATCTTAGGTTCTCTACACATATGCTGCTATGTATGAAAATCTATGTAACTATTTGTGTATACCTGAATAAACTTACTTACGCATAAGTACAATTATTATATATAGTAACATACATATAATCACCTAGGATAAACCCAAAAAGGTCAGACAATGCTATGACATTACTGACATTATTATATGTTATCTGAACTTTGGTTTACCTATTTCTCATTACTTGTGATCTTTGAATGCTTATTATGTGGCTAAACACCAGTTGTTTATCATTTAGGTACAGGTATACATAAGTACAGTTATTATACATAGTGTAAATTACCTAGGATAACCCAAAAATAGGTACCTGTACTGTTTGCAAAGACATAAAATAAATAAATAAATAAATAAATAAATAAATAAATAAATAAATAAATAAATAGTGGACTGATGTGGGTCGCATCCTGGGTCAAAATTGACCTAATTTGCCCGAAATGCTCTGCATTAACAAGTTTTATATATATATATATATATATATATATATATATATATATATATATATATATATATATATATATATATATATATATATATATATATATATATATATACATATATATATATATATATATATATTATTTTTTTTTTTATTATCACACTGGCCGATTCCCACCAAGGCAGGGTGGCCCGAAAAAGAAAAACTTTCACCATCATTCACTCCATCACTGTCTTGCCAGAAGGGTGCTTTAAACTACAGTTTTTAAACTGCAACATTAACACCCCTCCTTCAGAGTGCAGGCACTGTACTTCCCATCTCCAGGACTCAAGTCCGGCCTGCCGGTTTCCCTGAATCCCTTCATAAATGTTACTTTGCTCACACTCCAACAGCACGTCAAGTATTAAAAACCATTTGTCTCCATTCACTCCTATCAAACACGCTCACGCATGCCTGCTGGAAGTCCAAGCCCCTCGCACACAAAACCTCCTTTACCCCCTCCCTCCAACCCTTCCTAGGCCGACCCCTACCCCGCCTTCCTTCCACTACAGACTGATACACTCTTGAAGTCATTCTGTTTCGCTCCATTCTCTCTACATGTCCGAACCACCTCAACAACCCTTCCTCAGCCCTCTGGACAACAGTTTTGGTAATCCCGCACCTCCTCCTAACTTCCAAACTACGAATTCTCTGCATTATATTCACACCACACATTGCCCTCAGACACGACATCTCCACTGCCTCCAGCCTTCTCCTCGCTGCAACATTCATCACCCACGCTTCACACCCATATAAGAGCGTTGGTAAAACTATACTCTCATACATTCCCCTCTTTGCCTCCAAGGACAAAGTTCTTTGTCTCCACAGACTCCTAAGTGCACCACTCACTCTTTTTCCCTCATCAATTCTATGATTCACCTCATCTTTCATAGACCCATCCGCTGACACGTCCACTCCCAAATATCTGAATACGTTCACCTCCTCCATACTCTCTCCCTCCAATCTGATATTCAATCTTTCATCACCTAATCTTTTTGTTATCCTCATAACCTTACTCTTTCCTGTATTCACCTTTAATTTTCTTCTTTTGCACACCCTACCAAATTCATCCACCAATCTCTGCAACTTCTCTTCAGAATCTCCCAAGAGCACAGTGTCATCAGCAAAGAGCAGCTGTGACAACTCCCACTTTGTGTGTGATTCTTTATCTTTTAACTCCACGCCTCTTGCCAAGACCCTCGCATTTACTTCTCTTACAACCCCATCTATAAATATATTAAACAACCACGGTGACATCACACATCCTTGTCTAAGGCCTACTTTTACTGGGAAATAATTTCCCTCTTTCCTACATACTCTAACTTGAGCCTCACTATCCTCGTAAAAACTCTTCACTGCTTTCAGTAACCTACCTCCTACACCATACACTTGCAACATCTGCCACATTGCCCCCCTATCCACCCTGTCATACGCCTTTTCCAAATCCATAAATGCCACAAAGACCTCTTTAGCCTTATCTAAATACTGTTCACTTATATGTTTCACTGTAAACACCTGGTCCACACACCCCCTACCTTTCCTAAAGCCTCCTTGTTCATCTGCTATCCTATTCTCCGTCTTACTCTTAATTCTTTCAATTATAACTCTACCATACACTTTACCAGGTACACTCAACAGACTTATCCCCCTATAATTTTTGCACTCTCTTTTGTCCCCTTTGCCTTTATACAAAGGAACTATGCATGCTCTCTGCCAATCCCTAGGTACCTTACCCTCTTCCATACATTTATTAAATAATTGCACCAACCACTCCAAAACTATATCCCCACCTGCTTTTAACATTTCTATCTTTATCCCATCAATCCCGGCTGCCTTACCCCCTTTCATTTTACCTACTGCCTCACGAACTTCCCCCACACTCACAACTGGCTCTTCCTCACTCCTACAAGATGTTATTCCTCCTTGCCCTATACACGAAATCACAGCTTCCCTATCTTCATCAACATTTAACAATTCCTCAAAATATTCCCTCCATCTTCCCAATACCTCTAACTCTCCATTTAATAACTCTCCTCTCCTATTTTTAACTGACAAATCCATTTGTTCTCTAGGCTTTCTTAACTTGTTAATCTCATTCCAAAACTTTTTCTTATTTTCAACAAAATTTGTTGATAACATCTCACCCACTCTCTCATTTGCTCTCTTTTTACATTGCTTCACCACTCTCTTAACTTCTCTCTTTTTCTCCATATACTCTTCCCTCCTTGCATCACTTCTACTTTGTAAAAACTTCTCATATGCTAACTTTTTCTCCCTTACTACTCTCTTTACATCATCATTCCACCAATCGCTCCTCTTCCCTCCTGCACCCACTTTCCTGTAACCACAAACTTCTGCTGAACACTCTAACACTACATTTTTAAACCTACCCCATACCTCTTCGACCCCATTGCCTATGCTCTCATTAGCCCATCTATCCTCCAATAGCTGTTTATATCTTACCCTAACTGCCTCCTCTTTTAGTTTATAAACCTTCACCTCTCTCTTCCCTGATGCTTCTATTCTCCTTGTATCCCATCTACCTTTTACTCTCAGTGTAGCTACAACTAGAAAGTGATCTGATATATCTGTGGCCCCTCTATAAACATGTACATCCTGAAGTCTACTCAACAGTCTTTTATCTACCAATACATAATCCAACAAACTACTGTCATTTCGCCCTACATCATATCGTGTATACTTATTTATCCTCTTTTTCTTAAAATATGTATTACCTATAACTAAACCCCTTTCTATACAAAGTTCAATCAAAGGGCTCCCATTATCATTTACACCTGGCACCCCAAACTTACCTACCACACCCTCTCTAAAAGTTTCTCCTACTTTAGCATTCAAGTCCCCTACCACAATTACTCTCTCACTTGGTTCAAAGGCTCCTATACATTCACTTAACATCTCCCAAAATCTCTCTCTCTCCTCTGCATTCCTCTCTTCTCCAGGTGCATACACGCTTATTATGACCCACTTCTCGCATCCAACCTTTACTTTAATCCACATAATTCTTGAATTTACACATTCATATTCTCTTTTCTCCTTCCATAACTGATCATTTAACATTACTGCTACCCCTTCCTTTGCTCTAACTCTCTCAGATACTCCAGATTTAATCCCATTTATTTCCCCCCACTGAAACTCTCCTACCCCCTTCAGCTTTGTTTCGCTTAGGGCCAGGACATCCAACTTCTTTTCATTCATAACATCAGCAATCATCTGTTTCTTGTCATCCGCACTACATCCACGCACATTTAAGCAACCCAGTTTTATAAAGTTTTTCTTCTTCTCTTTTTTAGTAATTGTATACAGGAGAAGGGGTTACTAGCCCATTGCTCCCGGCATTTTAGTCGCCTCATACGACATGCATGGCTTACGGAGGAAAGATTCTTTTCCACTTCCCCATGGACAATAGAAGAAATAAAAAAGAACAAGAGCTATTTAGAAAAAGGAGAAAAACCTAGATGTATGTATATATATATATGCATGTGCGTGTCTGTGAAGTGTGACCAAAGTGTAAGTAGGAGTAGCAAGATATCCCTGTTATCTTAGCGTGTTTATGAGACAGAAAAAGAAAACCAGCAATCCTACCATCATGCAAAACAGTTACAGGTTTTTGTTTCACAGTCATCTGGCAGGACGGTAGTACTTCCCTGGGTGGTTGCTGTCTACCAACCTACTACCTATATATATATATATATATATATAGATATATATATATATATAGATATATATATAGATATATATATATATAGATATATATATAGATATATATAGATATATATATATATATATAGATATATATATATATATATATATATATATATATATATATATATATGCAAAACAACCACTCTGAAAGAATAGAGAAATTCCAAGCGCTTTCGTGACTACTCACATTATCACCTGTTTACGCTGATCTTATTGCATATATATATATATATATATATATATATATATATATATATATATATATATATATATATATATATATATATATATATATATAGATATATATATATATATATATATATATATATATATATATATATATATATATATGTGTGTGTGTGTGTGTGTGTGTGTGTGTGTGTGTGTGTGTGTGTGTGCACTCGCCTAGTTGTACTCACCTAGTTGAGGTTGCAGGGGTCGAGTCCAAGCTCCTGGCCCCGCCTCTTCACTGGTCGCCACTAGGTCACTCTCCCTGAACCATGAGCTTTATCGTACATCTGCTTAAAGCTATGTATGGATCCTGCCTCCACTACATCGCTTCCCAAACTATTCCACTTCCTGACTACTCTGTGTCTGAAGAAATACTTCCTAACATCCCTTTGATTCATCTGTGTCTTCAGCTTCCAACTGTGTCCCCGTGTTGCTGTGTCCATTCTCTGGAACATCCTGTCTTTGTCCACCTTGTCAATTCCTCTCAGTATTTTGTAAGTCGTTATCATGTCCCCCCTATCTCTCCTGTCCTCCAGTGTCGTCAGGTTGATTTCCCTTAACCTCTCCTCATAGGACATACCTCTTAACTCTGGGACTAGTCTTGTTGCAAACCTTTGCACTTTCTCTAGTTTCTTTACGTGCTTGGCTAGGTGTGGGTTCCAAACTGGTGCCGCATACTCCAATATGGGCCTAACGTACACGGTGTACAGGGTCCTGAATGGTTCCTTATTAAGATGTCGGAATGCTGTTCTGAGGTTTGCTAGGCGCCCATATGCTGCGGCAGTTATTTGGTTGATGTGCGCTTCAGATGTGCCTGGTGTTATACTCACCCCAAGAGCTTTTTTTTCTTGAGTGATGTTTGTAGTCTCTGGCCCCCTAGACTGTACTCCGTCTGCGGTCTTCTTTGCCCTTCCCCAATCCTCATGACTTTGCACTTGGTGGGATTGAACTCCAGGAGCCAGTTGCTGGACCAGGTCTGCAGCCTGTCCAGATCCCTTTGTAGTTCTGCCTGGTCTTCGATCGAATGAATTCTTCTCATCAACTTCACGTCATCTGCAAACAGGGACACCTCGGAGTTTATTCCTTCCGTCATGCCGTTCACAAATACCAGAAACAGCACTGGTCCTAGGACTGACCCCTGTGGGACCCCGCTGGTCACAGGTGCCCACTCTGACACCTCGCCACGTACCATTACTCGCTGCTGTCTTCCTGACAAGTATTCCCTGATCCATTGCAGTGCCTTCCCTGTTATCCCTGCTTGGTCCTCCAGTTTTTGCACTAATCTCGTGTGGTACTGTGTCAAAAGCCTTCTTGTAGTCCAAGAAAATGCAATCCACCCACCCCTCTCTCTCTTGTCTTACTGCTGTCACCATGTCATAGAACTCCAGTAGGTTTGTGACACAGGATTTCCCATCTCTGAAACCATGTTGGCTGCTGGTGATGAGATCATTCCTTTCTAGATGTTCCACCATTCTTCTCCTGACAATCTTTTCCATGCTATACATGTCAGTGACACTGGTCTGTAGTTTAATGCTTCATGTCTGTCTCCTTTTTTAAAGATTGAGACCACATTTGCTATCTTCCATGCCTCAGGCAATCTCCCTGTTTCGATAGATGTATTGAATATTGTTGTTAGGGGTACACATAGCGCCTCTGCTCCCTCTCTCAGGACCCATGGAGAGATGTTATCTGGCCCCATTGCCTTTGAGGTATCTAGCTCACCCAGAAGCCTCTTCACTTCTTCCTCGGTTGTGTGTACTGTGTCCAGCACATGGTGGTGTACCCCACCTCTCCGTCTTTCTGGAGCCCCTTCTGTCTCCTCTGTGAACACTTCTTTGAATCTCTTGTTGAGTTCCTCACATACTTCACGGTCATTTCATGTTGTCTCTCCTCCTTCCTTCCTTAGCCTGATTACCTGGTCCTTAACGGTTGTTTTCTTCCTGATGTGGCTGTATAACAGCTTCGGGTCAGATTTGGCTTTTGCTGCTATGTCATTTTCATATTGACGCTGGGCCTCCCTTCTTATCTGTGCATATTCGTTTCTGGCTCTACAACTGCTCTCCTTATTCTCCTGGGTCCTTTGCCTTCTATATTTCTTCCATTCCCTAGCACACTTGGTTTTTGCCTCCTTGCATCTTTGGGTGAACCATGGGCTCATCCTGGCTTTTTCATTATTCCTGTTACCCTTGGGTACAAACCTCTCCTCAGCCTCCTTGCACATTGTTGCTACATATTCCATCCTCTCATTAACTGGCTTCCCTGCCAGTTCTCTGTCCCACTGAACCTCATTCAGGAAGTTCCTCATTCCTGTGTGTGTGTTGCATGTATTGAATCCAGAGAGCTTGTAGCAGCGATTCTCCCTGAACATCTTAGGGATTAGATTGGAGTCCAGGGCCAAAAGTTCATTGATGGAGCCATGATCTGGGATAATCTAACGGGCTCTGAAACCAGACCTGCTCCCCCCAACAACTACAAACAATCGCACTGGGATGCCCCAGTAGTGGGAAATATAGCCTCTACAATGCTTCAGAGTGTGTCAGGGAAGGATAGAGTCGCCTCCTGGCAGTGAGAGCCCCTCATGCAGGGGACTTTCTGTTGGCTGTTCCCAACTCCAGCCTTGGCACACACCTCGACCCACAGACCATCCGCATTGCTGTTGCCCTTCCACTTGCTGCTCCTATTCTCGCCAAACACAGGTGTATTTGTGGCAGTGAAGCAGCAGACCGATTCGGGTACCATGGTCTTGTGTGCCGTAAATCCGAGGGAAAGATTGCAAGACCTGAGGAGGTTAATAACATTATCAAGAGGAGCCTCACAACAGCCGGATGCCCAGCAGTAAGGGAGCCATCCCAGCTATGCAGATCTGATGGCAGCCAGAAGCGTCCAGATGGTATCACCCTTCAAGCCTGGACAGACGGGAAGCAGGTGGTGTGGGACTATACATGTGCATCTACCTTGGCTGATACCTATCTCCAATACACCAGAGAGGAAGGAGGGGCAGCTGCCAGCTTCAGGGAGTCCCAAAAGTTTAGAAAATATGGAGAACTTGCCCATCATTATATGTTTGTTCCCATAGGCTCAGAGACCCTTGGCTCATGGGGAAAGAGTGCATCTAAATTCCTTAAGGAGCTGGGAAAGACTCATCACGGTAACTAGGGATCCCAGGGCAGCTAGTTTTCTGTTCCAGCAGCTTAGTGCGGCTGTTCAAAGGGGTAATGCCTGCTGTATTTTGGGCACACGCCCCAGCTCTGAGCTGGACGAGCTTTTTGCCTTATAATCGGTGATACACACGTAACTACATGTACCATATATGCCCCCTTTGTATCAACAATGTATCTCTTAAATCTTCGGTACCATATTATGTAATAAAATATTCCTATTGGTAAAAAAAAAATATGAAAAGAAGGGGTGGTAGGGAAAGTGGAATATTCAAATGGCTTCAGGAAGAAATCCAAATATTCTTCCTTGAAGCCTTTTTTTTTTTTGTCAAATGATTTAGATAAAGAAAAATTGGATATCAAATTGGGGAGGAGTAGTATGAAAGAAGTGAATGTTTTCAGATACTTGGGAGTTGACGTGTTGGCGGATGGATTTATGAAGGATGAGGTTAATCATAGAATTGATGAGGGAAAAAAGGTGAGTGGTGCGTTGAGGTATATGTGGAGTCAAAAAACGTTATCTATGGAGGCAAAGAAGGGAATGTATGAAAGTATAGTAGTACCAACACTCTTATATGGGTGTGAAGCTTGGGTGGTAAATGCAGCAGCAAGGAGACGGTTGGAGGCAGTGGAGATGTCCTGTTTAAGGGCAATGTGTGGTGTAAATATTATGCAGAAAATTCGGAGTGTGGAAATTAGAAAAAGGTGTGGAGTTAATAAAAGTATTAGTCAGAGGGCAGAAGAGGGGTTGTTGAGGTGGTTTGGTCATTTAGAGAGAATGGATCAAAGTAGAATGACATGGAAAGCATATAAATCTATAGGGGAAGGAAGGCGGGGTAGGGGTCGTCCTCGAAAGGGTTGGAGAGAGGGGGTAAAGGAGGTTTTGTGGGCAAGGGGCTTGGACTTCCAGCAAGCGTGCGTGAGCGTGTTAGATAGGAGTGAATGGAGACGAATGGTACTTGGGACCTGACGATCTGTTGGAGTGTGAGCAGGGTAATATTTAGTGAAGGGATTCAGGGAAACCGGTTATTTTCATATAGTCGGACTTGAGTCCTGGAAATGGGAAGTACAATGCCTGCACTTTAAAGGAGGGGTTTGGGATATTGGCAGTTTGGAGGGATGTGTTGTGTATCTTTATATGTGTATGCTTCTAAACTGTTGTATTCTGAGCACCTCTGCAAAAACATTGATAATGTGCGAGTGTGGTAAAAGTGTTGAATGATGAAAGTATTTTCTTTTTGGGGATTTTCTTTCTTTTTTGGGTCACCCTGCCTCGGTGGGAGACGGCCGACTTGTTGGAAAAAAAAAAATATATATATATATCTACACACACACACACACTTCTCCCCTAGTATATCTTCTTTTATTGTAACTGCTTTTACATAATTAAGATACTTTTTTTTTTTTTTTTTTTTTTTTTTTTTTTTTTCAACAAGTCGGTCGTCTCCCACCGAGGCAGGGTGACCCACAAAAAAGAAAGAAAATCCCCAAAAAGAAAATACTTTCATCATCATTCAACACTTTCACCACACTCACACATTATCACTGCTTTTGCAGAGGTGCTCAGAATATAACAGTTTAGAAGCATATACGTATAGAGATACACAACATATCCCTCCAAACTGCCAATATCCCAAACCCCTCCTTTAAAGTGCAGGCATTGTACTTCCCATTTCCAGGACTCAAGTCCGACTATATGAAAATAACCGGTTTCCCTGAATCCCTTCACTAAATATTACCCTGCTCACACTCCAACAGATCGTCAGGTCCCAAGTATCATTCGTCTCCATTCACTCCTATCTAACACGCTCATGCACGCTTGCTGGAAGTCCAAGCCCCTCACCCACAAAACCTCCTTTACCCCCTCTTTCCAACCCTTTCGAGGACGACCCCTACCCCTCTTTCCTTCCCCTATAGATTTATATGCTTTCCATGTCATTCTACTTTGATCCATTCTCTCTAAATGACCAAACCACCTCAACAACCCCTCTTCTGCCCTCTGACTAATGCTTTTATTAACTCCACACCTTCTCCTAATTTCCACACTCCGAATTTTCTGCATAATATTTACACCACACATTGCCCTTAGACAGGACATCTCCACTGCCTCCAACCGTCTCCTCGCTGCTGCATTTACCACCCAAGCTTCACATCCATATAAGAGTGTTGGTACTACTATACTTTCATACATTCCCTTCTTTGCCTCCATAGATAACGTTTTTTGACTCCACATATACCTCAACGCACCACTCACCTTTTTTCCCTCATCAATTCTATGATTCACCTCATCCTTCATAAATCCATCCGCTGACACGTCAACTCCCAAGTATCTGAAAACATTCACTTCTTCCATACTCCTCCTCCCCAATTTGATATCCAATTTTTCTTTATCTAAATCATTTGATACCCTCATCACCTTACTCTTTTCTATGTTCACTTTCAACTTTCTACCTTTACACACATTCTCAAACTCATCCACTAACCTTTGCAATTTTTCTTTAGAATCTCCCATAAGCACAGTATCATCAGCAAAAAGTAACTGTGTCAATTCCCATTTTGAATTTGATTCCCCATAATTTAATCCCACCCCTCTCCCGAACACCCTAGCATTTACTTCTTTTACAACCCCATCTATAAATATATTAAACAACCATGGTGACATTACACATCCCTGTCTAAGACCTACTTTTACCGGGAAGTATTCTCCCTCTCTTCTACACACCCTAACCTGAGCCTCACTATCCTCATAAAAGCTCTTTACAGCATTTAGTAACTTACCACCTATTCCATAAACTTGCAACATCTGCCACATTGCTCCTCTATCCACTCTATCATATGCCTTTTCTAAATCCATAAATGCAATAAAAACTTCCCTACCTTTATCTAAATACTGTTCACATATATGCTTCAATGTAAACACTTGATCTACACATCCCCTACCCACTCTGAAACCTCCTTGTTCGTCCGCAATTCTACATTCTGTCTTACCTCTAATTCTTTCAATTATAACCCTACCGTATACTTTTCCTGGTATACTCAGTAAACTTATTCCTCTATAATTTTTACAATCTCTTTTGTCCCCTTTCCCTTTATATAAAGGGACTATACATGCTCTCCGCCAATCCCTAGGTACCTTCCCCTCTTTCATACATTTATTAAACAAAAGTACCAACCACTCCAACACTATATCCCCCCCTGCTTTTAACATTTCTGTCATGATCCCATCAGTTCCAGCTGCTTTACCCCCTTTCATTCTACGTAATGCCTCACGTACCTCCACCACACTTACAGTCTGCTCTTCTTCACTCCTAAAAGATGGTATACCTCCCTGGCCAGTGCATGAAATTACCGCCTCCCTTTCTTCCTTAACATTTAAAAGTTCCTCAAAATATTCTCGCCATCTACCTAATACCTCCCTCTCCCCATCTACTAACTCCCCTACTCTGTTTTTAACTGACAAATCCATACTTTCCCTAGGCTTTCTTAACTTGTTTAACTCACTCCAAAATTTTTTCTTATTTTCATTAAAATTTCTTGACAGTGCCTCTCCCACTCTTTCATCTGCTCTCCTTTTGCACTCTCTCACCACTCTCTTCACCTTTCTTTTACTCTCCATATACTCTGCTCTTCTTATAACACTTCTGCTTTGTAAAAACCTCTCGTAAGCTACCTTTTTCTCTTTTATCACACCCTTTACTTCATCATTCCACCAATCACTCCTCTTTCCTCCTGCCCCCACCCTCCTATAACCACAAACTTCTGCCCCACATTCTAATACTGCATTTTTAAAACTATTCCAACCCTCTTCAACCCCCCCACTACTCATCTTTGCACTAGCCCACCTTTCTGCCAATAGTCGCTTATATCTCGCCCGAACTTCCTCCTCCCTTAGTTTATACACTTTCACCTCCCTCTTACTTGTTGTTGCCACCTTCCTCTTTTCCCATCTACCTCTTACTCTAACTGTAGCTACAACTAAATAATGATCCGATATATCAGTTGCCCCTCTATAAACATGTACATCCTGGAGCCTACCCATCAACCTTTTATCCACCAATACATAATCTAACAAACTACTTTCATTACGTGCTACATCATACCTTGTATATTTATTTATCCTCTTTTTCATAAAATATGTATTACTTATTACCAAATTTCTTTCTACACATAGCTCAATTAAAGGTTCCCCATTTACATTTACCCCTGGCACCCCAAAATTACCTACTACTCCCTCCATAACATTTTTACCCACTTTAGCATTGAAATCCCCAACCACCATTACTCTCACACTTGATTCAAAACTCCCCACGCATTCACTCAACATTTCCCAGAATCTCTCTCTCTCCTCTACACTTCTCTCTTCTCCAGGTGCATACACGCTTACTATAACCCACTTTTCACATCCAATCTTTATTTTACTCCACATAATCCTTGAATTTATACATTTGTAGTCCCTCTTTTCCTGCCATAGCTTATCCTTCAACATTATTGCTACTCCTTCTTTAGCTCTAACTCTATTTGAAACCCCTGACCTAATCCCATTTATTCCTCTCCATTGAAACTCTCCCACCCCCTTCAGCTTTGTTTCACTTAAAGCCAGGACATCCAGTTTCTTCTCATTCATAACATCCACAATCATCTCTTTCTTATCATTTGCACAACATCCACGCACATTCAGACTTCCCACTTTGACAATTTTCTTCTTCTTATTCTTTTTAGTAATCTTTACAGGAAAAGGGGTTACTAGCCCATTGTTCCCGGCATTTTAGTTGACTTTTACAACACGCATGGCTTACGGAGGAAAGATTCTTATTCCACTTCCCCATGGATATAAAAGGAAAAGTAATAAGACCAAGAACTATTAAGATAAAATCAAAGAAAACTCAGATGAGTGTGTATAAATAAACGTGTACATGTATGTGTAGTGTGACCTAAGTGTAAGTAGAAGTAGCAAGACGTACCTGTAATCTTGCATATTTATGAGACAGACAAAAGACACCAGCAATCCTACCATCATGTAAAACAATTACAGGCTTTCGTTTTACACTCACTTGGCAGGATGGTAGTACCTCCCTGGGTGGTTGCTGTCTACCAACCTACTACCTGTTTTTAACCGCTAAATGTAAATAATAATTATCAAAAGAATCCCAATGGAAATAAGTCACTCTGACTTCTTTGGGTTATCCTAAGTTCCTACACATATGTTGCTATGTATATGTGTATACCTGAATGAACTTACGAACCCTCCGGGTTAACAATTTTGATTAATTTGGATTCTTTTTCTTTTACTGCCCATATCATGGAACTACTACCCACACCATGATTTTATTATTATGGCCATGGGAAGCGCTCAACCTGCAGGATTGTACAGCGCTTTGGGGGGGAGGATGGAAGGTATTTAGGCTTGATTCAGGGAACTGGAGCACAGATCCAATTCCCTAGGTCAAGAGCCCCTCACCAGCATCAAGGAACCTCCCTCGAAGGGCTCCGAAGATAAGGAACAGATCACCAACGAAATAGGGACTAATCAGGTTCAATTAAATTCTCTGGCTCAATATTATTATAATCAAGGAAAGCTAAACTGACAAGGGTCATACAGCGCATCTGGGATCAAGAACCCTTCATCAGCATCATCACCTTTAGGAAGCAAACCTGAATGGATCATTCAATGCTTAAAAGTAGAGAAAAGGTTTGTGTAGGGAAGCTAAGTGCAAAAGGGCAAGTCAAAGTTCATGCAATGTTAGAATTATTACATTCACAAGTGCTAAACAGCTGACTGTAGAATCTTCCATTAAACTTATATATGGGTCATACATCATTACATTTAGGGGAAGCGCTAAACCTACACAGGTCATAGAGCGCCTGGGGAAGTGGAGGCAATCAGATTCAGTCCTTGTATCAGGAGCCCCTCACTGGCATCAATGAACCTCCTTTAAGACCCCAAATGGGTCACACACTCGCCCTACAAAAGCATGTAGATTAAAACTACAAATACTGGTCATTATAATCAAAAGGAAGTGCTAAACCCATCACACAAATACTGGTCAATGGATGTTTCAATTACTCTATTCATGACATGGGAGAAGGGGAGGGGACTAAATCCATAGAAGTCATACAATGCCTGGGGGAATGAGAGGCCTGGTCACAGACCGGGCCGCGGGGGCGTTGACCCCCGAAACTCTCTCTCTCCAGGTAATCAGGTTCAATTCATGGAAGAGAGGGGGGTAAAGGTTCAAATCCTTTAATCAAGATTATATTCAAACCAAGTGCTAAACCCACAAGGGTCACACAGCACTGCCTTTTAATCAAGAACCCCTCACTAGCATCAAGGCTAAGCAAAGCAGCACTTTTCTGTTACCAGAGTTTCTCACTTGTGCAAAACTTCATGTGGAAACACTAACTCGGAAATCATTAGTCCTTGGTGAATGCCAGGCATTCAGGACTGATCCAAGGGGAGAGGGAAGACTAGATCAAGTTCCTAGGATTAAGGAACCTGCATTGAGGGGTCATTAGATCAAAGGTCCATCTCCAGCATCACAGACCTTCCCATGAAGGGATAGGTCATATAGCTATGAATATAAAAGTAAAACCAGTATTATCATGTCTTTCAAAAAATACTAAACCCTGAGTTAAAGGGTTTTTTGGATTTTTAAGTAACTTATGGTAAATAATACAAAGTTTTGTCTAGACTTTTTTGTATCAATTTATGTTCTTAGTCAACGCAGGAAATTCATCTCGAGTGCTACACCTATAGACCAGCCTACCCATCGAAGCAGTACATGATTACCTATATGTAGAAGCAAAATTATACTTTCATTACCTCATATTCAACATAATACTCTGCTTTTTTAAAGTTCCCAGTGGTTGAAGTGCATACTACAGTCTTTTTATATCTAGCTTTTACCTCATGTTTAACAAACATTTCCAATGCTCTCATTATTTGTAATGTCTAAACTGAGATCCACTTTGAGAACACTATCCAGTATTCAATATTTTCCTGGCAAGGACACCAAACTACACTACTGCTTTGTATTCTAATTCTGGTCTAACTTATATACATATATTACACTATATAAAATATGATTGTACAGAGTGAGAAATAACTGACAGATTTATTAACAGCTAAGAGATCTGTGTTTAGCCTCAAAACTACTGCAACAGATGACCTCTGACCAAGGCTGAAATACAGTATACAGATCTCTTCTCAATTACATTTCTCTAAGTGGCTTCTCACTTTGCATAGATCAGTGTGTTATACCTGAATCCAAGCTTATATATCATTAATTTTTGTTATTTTGAAGTTTAGAGTAAATAGCTTTCATAAAAAAAAATTCCATTAAGGTTGACCCAAAGACAACAGTTATCATTCTTCACCCCCCTTGTCTTTCCAGATGTGCACAAACACTGCAATCCAATTATATCCCACCAATCTCATATTCCCAGGCTCACACTCCAATGGCACATCAATTCCTAAATACTACTCTCCTCCAGTTATTTTGATCCAACACACACACATGTGCTTGCAGGAGGCTCAAGCTCTTGCCTTTCACATTTATTTTTAATTATTCGTCTTACAAAGCAGCACAGCATCCATAGAAAAAAAAAAAGCCAAACAAGTATGGCTCATGTAAAAAACATGCACATAAGAGCATAAGGTGTACAAAATCCCAAAAAGGTTCTACATAAAAACTCGAAAATCTGCCAAAAATATATAGCTGCACGAGAGCAAAGGAGGTTCCCCATGGTGCCACTTTAAACACAATCCAAAATTCGCTCCACATCAAAACCTATAACAAAGTCAAAACTATGAAGAAACCAGGAAAGTTCTGCATTGTGCAGGCTATGACACAGAATACAAAATTTTGTCAATGTCAAAAGTAAGAAACTGATTAAAATTCCTGGCAATGGGTGGGGCAAAGTATACAAGGCATATTACTGGGGGCAGGGGGAGGGATGAGGGAGAGAGCAAGAGAGATAGGTAGGTAGGTAAAGGAACAATTAAGTTTTAATCTGAGGAAGGGAAGGGTAGCTTCAATTCCGAAGAGCAGGAGCCCTTAACCCTTAAACTGTCCAAACGTAGATCTACGTTTTTTCAACATTTGAAAGTATGTAAAAAATAAAAAGTTTTTTTTTTTTTACATTTGAAAATGTGTAAACAAATGTAGATCTACTTTTGGAGCACTATGTATGTGAACATAGATCTGCTTGGACAGTTTAAGGGTTAATAAAGGAACCCCCCCTTTAAAGATCTTTTTAATTAGCAAATAAATGAGAATGCAACTTGCCATCAGACAACAAACAAGCAATGTACATCAAACAAATTTATTAAGTTGTTCTGCCAAACCATTTCCCATTTATCCACTCAAAATAAGCATTTTGGGAACTCAAAGGTAACAGCATCATTGGTAAACTCAAATTCCAGTTGGGTGGAAATACATAAAAGTTTCTAAGCACAGTAAATGAAAGGGACACTATTAGCTGCCTTTACAGGTCAATACCACCCTGACGAGGAAAATTACAAGTGGGGGCTAAGACGTCAGTCAAAATTGCACCCTCCTTCCCCCGGCAAGACAATGGCCATACATCATATACAATTAGGAAGAATCTCTAATACTAGAGTCGAATACTAATGAATAGATAGTGAAAATTTCTCAATGGACACAAGATTATACACTGCATGTGAATAGTTGTTAATGGCAGACTACCATTAGCCAAGAACTTGTTGCTTTCATTAATTGGCTTAATAAAAAAAATCCACATGGCAATACAACTACCCATTACAAAAGATTTAAGAGAATTTTAAACATCATAAATTTTATTAAGAGAATTTTTCCTTGACAATATCCACATTACAACTTTTATAAGTAAATAAAGAAAATATACACTAGTAGAGGAGACCAATATCCAAGGAACTCTATACACTAATTTTAATAATATTGAAATAAGTAAACATAACTAAACAAATACATATACTGTATCCTCATCTGTAAATATATCCCTGCCTATTTGCATGTTCAAAATAATATTAATCTAATTTGTTGAGGAGAAACAATATAGCCATTTTGTAACTTCCATTAATCAAGATCATCATTGCCACTCTGAGAGGGAGGACCTCCTGGGAAGCCACCTGACCCAGGGAAACCACCTTTTCCAGGAAAGCCACCTGTCTCGGGGAAGCCTCCCATTCCAGGCATACCTTCACTGCCACCTCCAAGTTTGGAAATCAGTTTGTTAATAACTGATGCTATTTTTGGGTTTGACTGGTACTTGAAAATATTTGATGGATTGGCAGACACATCCTGGAAAGCTGCAGCAACTTCTGGATCCTGTTAATAAGAGATAGAGGTATATTAATTGTTGTACATAGTTGTTTTACTTCATAAAGACATTAACCAACTTAACTGCCATTTAACACAAGCAATTATCTAGCTGGCCTTATCTGCTGCTTCAAGTAGGGACTTTAATAACTGGCAATTATAAAGTTGAAGTTGGAAAGTAATCTAAAATGTGATGTCAGCACACTTCTGGCAAGACAGAAATTGAATGAAAGATGGTGAATTATTTCTTCTTTGGGGATCACCCTGACTTGGGAAGGAGATGGGTGCAGAGAAAAATAAATACATAGGAGTTTGGTAATAGGTAATATTTTGAGAACAGAAAAAGTAAAAATTGTATCATAAGGTGAAATAGCAGTATTATCTTAACTTGCAATTATTTAATAACTGTATGGAAGAGGGTAAGGTACCTAGGGATTGGCAGAGAGCATGCATAGTTCCTTTGTATAAAGGCAAAGGGGATAAAAGAGAGTGCAAAAATTATAGGGGGATAAGTCTGCTGAGTATACCTGGTAAAGTGTATGGTAGAGTTATTATTGAAAGAATTAAGAGTAAGACGGAGAATAAGATAGCAGATGAACAAGGAGGCTTTAGGAAAGGTAGGGGGTGTGTGGACCAGGTGTTTACAGTGAAACATAAGTGAACAGTATTTAGATAAGGCTAGAGGTCTTTGTGGCATTTATGGATTTGGAAAAGGCGTATGACAGGGTGGATAGGGGGGCAATGTGGCAGATGTTGCAAGTGTATGGTGTAGGAGGTAGGTTACTGAAAGCAGTGAAGAGTTTTTACGAGGATAGTGAGGCTCAAGTTAGAGTATGTAGGAAAGAGGGAAATTATTTCCCAGTAAAAGTAGGCCTTAGACAAGGATGTGTGATGTCACCGTGGTTGTTTAATATATTTATAGATGGGGTTGTAAGAGAAGTAAATGCGAGGGTCTTGACAAGAGGCGTGGAGTTAAAAGATAAAGAATCACACACAAAGTGGGAGTTGTCACAGCTGCTCTTTGCTGATGACACTGTGCTCTTGGGAGATTCTGAAGAGAAGTTGCAGAGATTGGTGGATGAATTTGGTAGGGTGTGCAAAAGAAGAAAATTAAAGGTGAATACAGGAAAGAGTAAGGTTATGAGGATAACAAAAAGATTAGGTGATGAAAGATTGAATATTAGATTGGAGGGAGAGAGTATGGAGGAGGTGAATGTATTCAGATATTTGGGAGTGGACGTGTCAGCGGATGGGTCTATGAAAGATGAGGTGAATCATAGAATTGATGAGGGAAAAAGAGTGAGTGGTGCACTTAGGAGTCTGTGGAGACAAAGAACTTTGTCCTTGGAGGCAAAGAGGGGAATGTATGAGAGTATAGTTTTACCAACGCTCTTATATGGGTGTGAAGCATGGGTGATGAATGTTGCAGCAAGGAGAAGGCTGGAGGCAGTGGAGATGTCATGTCTGAGGGCAGTGTGTGGTGTGAATATAATGCAGAGAATTCGTAGTTTGGAAGTTAGGAGGAGGTGCGGGATTACCAAAACTGTTGTCCAGAGGGCTGAGGAACGGTTGTTGAGGTGGTTCGGACATGTAGAGAGAATGGAGCGAAACAGAATGACTTCAAGAGTGTATCAGTCTGTAGTGGAAGGAAGGCGGGGTAGGGGTCGGCCTAGGAAAGGTTGGAGAGAGGGGGTAAAGGAGGTTTTGTGTGCGAGGGGCTTGGACTTCCAGCAGGTATGCATGAGCGTGTTTGATAGGAGTGAATGGAGACAAATGGTTTTTAATACTTGACGTGCTGTTGGAGTGTGAGCAAAGTAACATTTATGAAGGGGTTCAGGGAAACCGGCAGGCCGGACTTGAGTCCTGGAGATGGGAAGTACAGTGCCTGCACTCTGAAGGAGGGGTGTTAATGTTGCAGTTTAAAAACTGTAGTGTAAAGCACCCTTCTGGCAAGACAGTGATGGAGTGAATGATGGTGAAAGTTTTTTCTTTTTCGGGCCACCCTGCCTTGGTGGGAATCGGCCAGTGTGATAAAAAAAAAAAAAAAAAAAAAAAAAAAAAAAAAACTTGCATATTAGTAGACAAATGCCTAACAGACAATTTTTTTTTTTTTGAGGAGTAATAGATGTCAGTCAGTCATTTAGTGGTTCGCTACGGTAAAGAGTAACGCGTAAATGAAGTACAAAGAGGCTGGCACCAGTAGGCAAGATGTGAAAGTAAATGAATTAAAGATGAGTTTCAAAAAGATCTATGCAACTGCTAGGAAAAAAGGTAGGCTAGAGAAAGTACAGAAAATGAGGTAAATTTACAAATGCATTGCTAGTGTGTGCAATAGAAGTTTGTGGAAATAAGGTAGGTGAAGATGACAAGAGGAATGACTGGTGGAATGAGGAGATCAAGAGGGTGGCAAGAGAAAATTATTATACAAGAGGTATTTACAATGTAAAAAATGATATACAAAGTTAGAGTACATAGGAGATGAAGAGGCAGATTAAAAAGAGTGGTGAGGGAACGAAAAATAAGCCAATGAGAGAATGGGCAAGCCTATCAGTAAATTTTGCTGAGAATAAGCAACAGTTTTAGATAGATCAATAAGGTGAGGAAGTCTAGAGAAAATGAACTTAGCAATTAAAAATGAAAAAGGGGAGGTAGAAGTACTGGAAAGAGTTGATAGCTTGAGAAAAGTCACCGAATGTTAAATAAAGAGGAAGTGATTTCATGGGTTAGGATAGGAAGGATAACATCATACAGGAGTGGGGTAGATGTGGGCACTGAGACAGTGGGTAAAATGATAGGGAAGGGAGGTAGAGTAGCTGGGATAGATCTAAGATGCTAAAACCAGGTGGGGATATAGTGCTGGAGTGTTTGGCATCTGTTTAATATAGATGAAAGAGGGGATACCAAAGGATGGGCGGTGTTTGCATAGTTCCATTTGCATAAGGAAAAAGGGTACAGGAGGGAATGTAAGAATTATAGGGCAATAAGCTTTTTGAGTATACCAAGCAGTGTATGGTAGTGATATTAGTGAAAGGGTTAAGTTAAGAAGGCAGGACTGCAGAGCAGGGAAGATTTAAGGGTAGATAACTATTCAATCCAAAGTTTGAAGGCTTCTTCTGCCCCAACCATTCATTGCATGACAGGCATGTTACTCTTGCAACATGTCTCATGCTGGGACAAACAGCCATAAAACAGGCAAAACTCTGAAAACTTCTAAGTAGTCTTACTTGCAATGCTGCCAAAATATCAGGATCCTTGAACAAGTTTCCTATATTGGGCATTCCGCTTGGACCGCTGCCTCCTGGCATTCCTCCCGAGAAATTGAAAGAGGTTCCGGATTTCTCCTGTTCAGCTTGTGCCTGAAAGTATCAAATTAATGGAAAAAAGGTACAGCACATTTTTAAACGCATAACTGAACTGCCTTAACCGTAATAAACAAAACTGTTGGTAGAAACAATACCACAAAGCAAATGGACAGACTGACAGTCTAGTTCTTTCAATACTGATCAATAGGTGTCAAATAAGAATAGTGTTATTTTATTTTTTTATTATCACACTGGCCAATTCCCACCAAGGCAGGGTGGCCCGAAAAAGAAAAACTTTCACCATCATTCACTCCATCACTGTCTTGCCAGAAGGGTGCTTTACACTACAGTTTTTAAACTGCAACATTAACACCCCTCCTTCAGAGTGCAGGCACTGTACTTCCCATCTCCAGGACTCAAGTCCGGCCTGCCGGTTTCCCTGAATCCCTTCATAAATGTTACTTTGCTCACACTCCAACAGCACGTCAAGTATTAAAAACCATTTGTCTCCATTCACTCCTATCAAACACGCTCACGCATGCCTGCTGGAAGTCCAAGCCCCTCGCACACAAAACCTCCTTTACCCCCTCCCTCCAACCCTTCCTAGGCCGACCCCTACCCCGCCTTCCTTCCACTACAGACTGATACACTCTTGAAGTTATTCTGTTTCGCTCCATTCTCTCTACATGTCCGAACCACCTCAACAACCCTTCCTCAGCCCTCTGGACAACAGTTTTGGTAATCCCGCACCTCCTCCTAACTTCCAAACTACGAATTCTCTGCATTATATTCACACCACACATTGCCCTCAGACATGACATCTCCACTGCCTCCAGCCTTCTCCTCGCTGCAACATTCATCACCCATGCTTCACACCCATATAAGAGCGTTGGTAAAACTATACTCTCATACATTCCCCTCTTTGCCTCCAAGGACAAAGTTCTCTGTCTCCACAGACTCCTAAGTGCACCACTCACTCTTTCCCTCATCAATTCTATGATTCACCTCATCTTTCATAGACCCATCCGCTGACACGTCCACTCCCAAATATCTGAATACGTTCACCTCCTCCATACTCTCTCCCTCCAATCTGATATTCAATCTTTCATCACCTAATCTTTTTGTTATCCTCATAACCTTACTCTTTCCTGTATTCACCTTTAATTTTCTTCTTTTGCACACCCTACCAAATTCATCCACCAATCTCTGCAGCTTCTCTTCAGAATCTCCCAAGAGCACAGTGTCATCAGCAAAGAGCAGCTGTGACAACTCCCACCCTGTGTGTGATTCTTTATCTTTTAACTCCACGCCTCTTGCCAAGACCCTCGCATTTACTTCTCTTACAACCCCATCTATAAATATATTAAACAACCACGGTGACATCACACATCCTTGTCTAAGGCCTACTTTTACTGGGAAAAAATTTCCCTCTTTTCTACATACTCTAACTTGAGCCTCACTATCCTCGTAAAAACTCTTCACTGCTTTCAGTAACCTACCTCCTACACCATACACTTGCAACATCTGCCACATTGCCCCCCTATCCACCCTGTCATATGCCTTTTCCAAATCCATAAATGCCACAAAGACCTCTTTAGCCTTATCTAAATACTGTTCACTTATATGTTTCACTGTAAACACCTGGTCCACACACCCCCTACCTTTCCTAAAGCCTCCTTGTTCATCTGCTATCCTATTCTCCGTCTTACTCTTAATAGTGTATGATATATAATTTCAAATTCAGGTACTTAAAGTTAGCAGAATATGCAGACTGATAAAGCAGTACGAATATTCTTACTTTCTTTGCTTCCTCTTGAGCTTTATGCAGCCTCTCTCTCTTCTCTCGTAACTCCTTATCTTTTCTCTGGCGCTCATACTTGCGGTTGTGCTCTTCTAACTTTGTAGCCTATCAAAGAATTAAAAATTAGTATTAGACTTTCATCTTTTAATTATGAAGCATCTTCCTTGATGTGCTGGTGAGTTGACCAGATAGAAAAATGCATACTGTTGAAAATTAACTGTTGATAAAGGCAAGTGCCATGCAAGATAATGCTATTTTTTCATAGCTCCAATACTGTACCTTAATACTTTGGGGTGCTCATCGGTGTATCTTACTTTTTCTCGTCTCTGCCAATGTCTTTTTCCATTCCAATACAACTATTTCATCACAAAAGTGGTCTTGTACAATCAATCCATTTAGTTGTCTAAAAGAATCATTGTCAATGTTAAGAGTCAAGCAAAAATTAAATGAAACTTCTGAGATACCTTAAAGTATTATGCAAAATCAATAATAAAAATTTATTTCAGAAATTTTATGCTTGTCCAGAAAATGGTCTCCAAACAATAAAACAAAAAAAAAAAAACGAATATGAACTTTTCTCCCAATCCAGTCTCTAAGCCAAACATTTCCAGTTCATGAAAAGCTATCAGGACCAACCATATATTACTGTTGTATGTAAAGTGTTTACAACAGGCCATGTCACATGCTTATCTAAAACTGCCAATATAGAACAGATTCCATATTTACAATGTTCTCCACTTAAGATAATGGCCTTTAACCCGTAAACGGTCCAAACGTATACAGTGGACCCCCGGTTAACGATATTTTTTCATTCCAAAAGTATGTTCAGGTGCCAGTACTGACCGAATTTGTTCCCATAAGGAATATTGTGAAGTAGGTTAGTCCATTTCAGACCCCCAAACATACACGTACAAACGCACTTACACACACTTACATAATTGGTCGCATTGGGAGGTGATCGTTAAGCGGGGGTCCACTGTATATATGTTTTTTCAACATTTGAAAGTAAGAAAAGTAGATGATCTTTTTGTTTTTTTTACATTTGAAAAAAAAAAATTGAAAATATGTAAAAAAAAAAAACGTAGATCTACTTTTGTAGCACTACACATGTGAACGTAGATCTGCTTGGACCATTTACGGGTTAAGAACAAATTGCTTTTTTTTTATTTGATAAAAAAACCTCTAGGTTATTTTAGGAACATGTGAATAGTACTGGAGTTTAGTACTAGAATAGCCTACACAATTAGCTAATAAAAAGAATTTAAAATATCCTTCTTGTCAACCAAAAACTTCCTTAAGAAGACCCTTAACTCTCTTGAATTTGATTTAGGAAAATATTACTCATTTGTACTTACATTTGGTTGTACTTCTTTCAGCCACTCATTTGTTTGCTCATCAAAGTCTAGTTTACAGGCCAGTCGAAGATCTTTTGCCGCTTCCAGCCAATTGCCCAACAATCTATGAAAATAGAGACTTGTTGATATAATAAAGTAATGAACACTTGTATAATTCTTTAATCACCAGTATCAAGAAAAGCTGCACCATTTTTTTTTAACCCGTAAACGGTCCAAATGTATATATACGTTTTTACCGCTAGTGCCCCAAACGTATATATACGTTTTGTGTGTCCTACATTTAACATTGCCACGATAAGCCAGAGTCGCCTAGACATGCGAGAATGAGTGTGAGCACTCACTGTGCACCATATTAAAATAATTGGGGATGCCTAGGTACCATATGCTCTTTTTTCCTATTAAAAAACAATGTTTTTTTTTTTCTCAAAAAAGTTGGGGCAGTACGGTAGTGAACGTATATATACGTTTGGACCGTTTACGGGTTAATATCTACAGAACCATTTCTGCTCCACAGACTATCTTGTCCCATAAAATAATACATGGGTTGTTTGCAGTGAACATGCCAATGAGCAAGAGGCTACTGAACCAAAGCCACCTTAAACAACTACAAAAAAATCAAAAGAATAAGCTGAGAAAAGAAATGTATACATCAATAATAGTAAAAGATTAGAGAAAATACAGGCATAGGAGGGTCCCCACTTGCAAGGTGGTTTGGTTCCATCTTTCTGCCGTAAAGCAAAAGTTGCCGTAAACCGAATCTTTTTTTTTTCACTTTTAAATGTATACATGTGTCTAAATGCCTGATAACATGTTTACACTATCATATATTAAATTAGCAATAGAACTAGGCATAAAAAAAGTAAAATGCACATGCAGTACACATTACTTTAAAACATTTGTAGTCTTAAAGTGAGAGGAGAGAAGTATTTATTGCAGCAAGTCAGGTGTGGTAGCCCGGCCAGCTACCACACCTCACAATTGTTTGTTTTACAATGACTGCAAATATTTTCTTTATGTAGCATATTTCGTATAAAATTTAAAACCAAAAAATTGAAAGCTCCTCAGAGCAATTATTAATTATTATGCTTACTGCCATCAACATGCGTACCTTGTTCACCTAGTTTAATCATTTCTAACTTGACACTCTTCTTCATATCACAATTAACTTTAGAATGCCATATAAAGGAGAGAAAACAAGAGAAATGCGAAGAATGTCAACAAACTTAGTTAGCAGGTGGTGGGCAGTCAGGCGAACACAGTTCATATACATTCACTTCGCATAATGCATGCATTTGTGAAGGTTTTCCCCAAAATATGAGCACCTTACGTTGTGTACAAGTTGTCTTCATGTTCGTTCAGTAGAATAAACAAACACTTCCATTCTCATGCAGCACCTTTTTTAGATCAAATGATGCTACGAGTGAAAGTATACAAATGTAATATTTTTCTACAATTAACCCCCCGAATAATACTTCACTGTAAACAGTTTCTCTGGTGTTGGACTAGAGAAAATTCTTGCTATCATTGTTGCAAGCCACCTGGCAACCACATCTCATTTATGTCAATTTGTTCTATGGTTGTATTATGTTTATAAGATATGTAGTATGTTTCTTTAGGTACAGGCAAGTACAATTATCAGAGTATGTATATACAAAATATGCAATAACTTAAAACACTTGAAATTTTTAAAAGTTTCCAGACAATTGAAAGCCGCAGAGCTCATGGAGAATGTAAACAGCGGTGCACAGACGCCATGATAGCTAATCAGGAAGCCACAAACAAGTTCTTGGTTGTAATTTGAAATGTCTGTATTAGCAAACTGCCATGCAGTGTGGCCCTCCTGTACTAAAATTTAGAACAAGATGTTAAATGATTTCATTCATAGAGCACATAGCAGGATGCAGGCAAATTGGAAAATATGGATATGAACAGACTGCTATAATTAACAAACACAAAGCATAATGAAATGAAAATGCTACCAAGACCCAGAAAAAAAATTTACTGAATATACTACATAAAGCCTAAATGAAGTTAAAGGGAGGAAGGAAAAAATTAATTGGAAAATTAAAATAGAAACCTTACAAAAAAATATTTGATATAAAAATATTGACTAGTAAAACATTAATGAAACAAAATTCAAAAAGTCCTCTTAATGCAAAAGCATTCAAATGAAACTACTCAGTGTGAGAAGAGTATAAAAGAAAAGAGAATTTTCAATATCATATTGGTAAAAGTGGAATGAACTAAGCAATGTCAGTGGATAAACTTAATACCGATTCAAAAACAAGTACGAGAGAAATAAGTCATTTTAGAATAGCATGTTGAACCTCAGAGAATTACGCATAATACACTTAATCAACAATGGATCCCAGAATGACAAAGCATTACAGAGTAAAAACAAAATTTTTTTGGTAGATAAGAAAAAGGGAAGATGATACCCGTATTAAAGTTTATAAAACAAATATGATGCCACATGTTAAAGATTTTCTGAAACTAGCTAAAAGAAAAAAATAGTTAAATTATATTTCTTTTCAAAAAAGGGTAGATTGCTGGAATGTATTAAAAGAAAAGTGTTCAATACCAATCTGGAATTTAATTATAGACAGAACACTTAACACATCCCTACTCCTTTAATTATACTGTACCTGTTGAAAAGAATGCTATTTTTGTCTCCTCTTTATATTACTGACAAGTGAAAAGCATTTAAAGCTAATTAGTTTTACTAATTCTATATAGCAATGATGGATGCAAAATGTCCAAAGCCAATTATTTTCACCAATTCCATTTCCATTTTTACTCAAAATTTTATATTCTACAAATTTCCTCTAGAAAATAAATAACATAGTAAAACCTGATAGCTTTTACCTTTGTGCTCGTCCTCGAAATTTATACGCTCCAGCCGAGTCTGGATTATGCTTGAGTGCCTCATTACAGTCCCTGATGGCTGCATTTACTCTTTTTTGTTTCAGAAGCACACTTGCCCTTTTAGCATACAGCATAGCAGATTCTAAAAGACAGTTTTCAATTTAAAATTTTTAACTTAAAATAGTGAATAGCCTGTCTCATTCATGTAGGTCAGAGTTGGAAGAATATTACAAGGTTACATAATCTTTTTCATTGTCATATTAAAGTACCTAACTGTCATAATGCCTTCCAGGGCTCTAATAATTGTATTTATAACTTGAAATGCATCATGTACTGTTCCATGTAGTAAAGATGAAAGTCACACAAATTCCTTAACTTATTCCAATACTCTACAGACCTCTCATTGCAAATCTAATATTTCATAACATCTTGTGAGATTATTATTATTATTATTATTACAATCAAGGGGGAAGCGCTAAACTCGGAGGATTATACAGCACCTGGGAAGGGGGGGATGTGGAAGGCATTCAGGCTTAATTTGGGGAACTGGAGCACAGATCCAATTCCCTAAATCAAGAGCCCATCACCAACATCAAGGAACCTTCCTTGAGCAGACATCTTGTGAATGTTGTAACATCTCCACCTTTCAAAATCCATCACACTATTTTTGTATGGACAGCATAGGTCTTTCAGTATTTTCTATTTAAAAAATTAGAGAAACTAACATTCCTTTGAAATGAGCTAGTCTTTTTTTTTTTTTTTTTTTCTTTTTTAATCTGAAAATTTTCCTTCAATTGTTTCCCTGCTCCCATGAATATTATATCACCTTTAATATGCTACAGTACTTTTTTTTTTTTTTTTTACCTCAATGGCAGTCTCCTGTCAAGGCAGGGTGACCCATTCATTCAATCTCTCTTGCCACAGGTGTAGTGATTAACTCAGAATACCCTTAAACTATAACATCAACACCCCTCCTGCACGTTACCCCTCCATAAGTTACCTTGCTCATACTCCAAAGTATGTACTTACTGCCATTATTCCAGAAATTTATCCCCATAAAACTTCACAGGATACGAGGCAAAGGTACTGTATATCAAATCTGAAGTACAGAACAATAACAACATATCCAAATATATTTCTAATACTATACTCTACCCACTTTACATTTATATATCCATCTTGTCCTGTCAGCCTCTTATCCCTGCTTACATAGTCAACCTTATACCTGCTCATCTACACACCTGACATTATGCCTTCTCATGTACACACTTCTTGCCACCCTAATCCCATACTTGTGTACACACATCAACCTTGTACCTGCTCATGTACACTGGAACAAGATGAGTGAATAGTGTGGTGACAAGAAGGGAGGCTGTAGAAGGCTTCTCATGTACACTTTTTATCAACACCTGCAATCACCTATTTATTCAATATGCTCTGAAGATCTACATTTTAATGTACCCCATATTTTTCACCCCCCTGCAATTAATGGCATCACACAAAACAGTCCTGTCATTCTACTCTGGGAGCTACATAGTTCCAGAATAATTATGAACATTTATATCTGCAACCACATTTATGTTATTCATTCAGCACAATATTATGAGGGAATGAATAAAAAATGTTAATACAACACCAAAATAATAATGAATAAACAGAAGACAGGTGTTCTAAAGGTGTGTTTGACAGTAATATGAATGGCATTAATATTTAGACAGTATAAAGATATAAATAAGGGCAATAAGTATTGTCTATAACAAGGTTTGCCATGAAGTTAGGTCTATTATTAATAGTTTATTACAATTTTATTTTCACACTGGTAAAACCAGTCTTATTTTTCAACAAAAAATGATCAAGAGCCTTCATTAGGTCTGAAATGACATTTATAAATATGATAAGCAAATATAAGCAATTCCATCATGTGTAACAATATTTTAATTTGTCTTACCTGGATTAAATTTTATTGCTTCTGTGAAAAGATCAACTGCTTTTTGCAAATCATTGTCAGCCAAAGCCATCATAGCTTCAGACCGTTTTTCATCAGCTGCATCCATATCCTCTTCTGTTGGTACTTTACCACCATCTGCTAACTCAGGTGGATCTTCTATTTCAGGTTCTACAGAGGAGTAAACAAATGTCAAAATTTAATATTCAGCGTTACTACTGAAATCAATAGAAATTTTTTAATGCTTGAACCTTAGATATATGATATAATGGATTTTCAAATATTCTGAGTCAAGAAATGTAAACACGGCTACCAAAACTAACCAATCACGCCTTCATTATTCAGCTCGACATCACTTTCTTCATCCTCCTCTTGTACGGTAGGCTCAGGTGTACTATCTTGCATTGGTGGTTCGTTAAATGGTGGTGGTGAGGTTTTGAAACTTGAGCCAGCAGAAGGGATATTAGCACCCAGACTATGCAGATATTCCCTATAATAAATTAAGTTACGAGTTTTTGACAGCAGTTAACATTTATAAAACAAGAAAAATAATGCTAAATATATACAAGAGAAATCAAAGCAATTCTAGACCATTACCACATATTTAGTCTATTTTCCTTCTAGAAAGAAAGCTAAAGCTTTCAATATTCAAATGAGGTTGGCTTTGAAAAATCTGGTTTGGGTGGATTAAAAAATTCTGAAAATCTTGACATACACTTTAAATTCTGTTATAGTACCTGGAAGGAATATCACTAAAAAACTAGCAATAACCACTTACTTGAAGAATGAAAGCTGAGGAAGCTGTAGAATTCCAGGATTTTCACGACATGCATCAATAAACCCTTGAAGCCTCTTCAGGTCTTCCTGATTCATACTCTCCGCCATGGTTGTCACAAACAAAAACTCCCACCTGCATCAGAATCAATTTGATGTAAAAATAAGCATTACAATATCCTGTATTTTTTAGATTATGAGACAAAGGGAAATGACACCAGCTAGTTAACACCCAGGTACCTATTTACTTGCTAGGTGAACTAGGTGAACAGGTGTAAGGAAACTAGAGCAACGTTTCCATCCATGCCGGGGATCGAACCATGGACACCCAATGTGCGAAGCTAGTGTTGCCTACCAGACCATGGGCCACATTAGGAATGTTTTCTTACACCTGCAGTTCTTGTTCACCTAATAGTAAGTAGGTACCTGGGTGTTAGTCACTTGTGAGTTACATCCTGGGAGACAAGAATAAAAAGGACCACAATAGAAATAAGAAATAGTCCTCTATGACATTGATTTTCTCGGGTTATCTTAGGTAATTAATCCTCCCAGAGTTAAAAAAATACGAACAAAATATTAACTAAATCACTAAATGACTTAATATTACATTATGTAGATGTAACCTTGAATGACAAACCGACATTACAACTGTGGTTACTAAATATTCATTAAATCCATATTAATGAGGAAGTGCAAAAGACAGGACTCACACAACACAGTACATGGAAGGTAATAAGATTTGATCCAAGGCAGCAGAGCATATATAGTTAACATGGAGATGGTTTTATGCTCGTCTGACTAACAGTTTGCTACTTATACACTTACAAATATCCCTCTAACACATGACAACTTCCTTCATCTAAAACAAATTAACCCAAAATCAACCCCTGAACACTTAATTACTGATAATTCAACAATATTTCTCCCTATAACCAAAAAATCAACGTTTGAACAATATACCAACAATGACGTGTTGATCAGACCATCTTGTGACGGGGAAACTTTTACCCTCCCTGACCTGCCATCAGCTACCATGACTCTACAACCACCATGGCAGGATACTACAGTTATTAGTGTCTCTAACTGCTACAAAATATAATAAAAAGAGATAATAATTACGCTAGAGAGACGTATATTAGCGAGGCTCCAGCAGTGTGTCAGGCGCCACAGTGACTGAGCGTCTCCTACACTTCACTTTTTTAGGAAAAACTTATAAAAACTGATGTAAATACTCTATATTCTTAATAAGCTTCAAAAAAAATAACCATTACTTATTAGCTGTTCTTTGTTGTAAGGGTAATTATACCAGTGAGTGATCAGACAGGTGGTAATAATTAATAGTGAAATATTCGAGAAATATGGATAACTTAGGATACAAGAACCATGATGATAATATATATAAATGTAATTATATGGAGTTTTTACTCAGTGACTCGACAAAGTCCACCGAGAGTGCAAAATCTCAATAAAAAAATACTGTATTAGTATGTATTTAACGTTCTAGAAATATTGCAGTCAGCTCAAACATTGAGTGCCATGGTTCAATCCCCGGTACTGGTGGTAATATTACGTGTTCCCTAAGACACATCTGCTGTCCATGTTCACCTACCAGTAAAATAATAATAATATCTTTATTTACTTCAAGTACATGTAAAGGTATACAGTCCATAGCTGACATCAGTGACATATTACTGGTGTATAGAAAACTGCTTGTTATGCTGAGCATATCAGGCAAATTAGGTCAGTTTTGTCCCAAGATGTGACCCACACCAGTCCACTAACACTCAGGATGTGACCCACACCAGTCCACTAACACTCAGGATGTGACCCACACCAGTCCACTAACACTCAGGATGTGACCCACACGAGTCCACTAACACCCACACCAGTCCACTAACACCCAGGATGTGACCCACACCAGTCCACTAACACTCAGGATGTGACCCACACCAGTCCACTAACACCCAGGATGTGACCCACACCAGTCCACTAACACCCAGGATGTGACCCACACCAGTCCACTAACACCCAGGATGTGACCCACACCAGTCCACTAACACCCAGGATGTGACCCACACCAGTCCACTAACAGGATGTGACCCACACCAGTCCACTAACACCCAGGATGTGACCCACACCAGTCCACTAACACTCAGGATGTGACCCACACCAGTCCACTAACACCCAGGATGTGACCCACACCAGTCCACTAACACCCAGGATGTGACCCACACCAGTCCACTAACACCCAAGATGTGAATCCACCAGTCCACTAACACTCAGGATGTGATCCAAACCAGTAAACTAACACTCAGGATGTGATACTCATCAGTCCTCTAACACCCAGGATGTGACCCACACCAGTCCATTAACACTCAGGATGTGACCCACACCAGTCCACTAACACCCAGGATGTGACCCACACCAGTCCACTAACACCCAGGATGTGACCCACACCAGTCCACTAACACCCAGGATGTGACCCACACCAGTCCACTAACACTCAGGATGTGACCCACACCAGTCCACTAACACCCAGGATGTGACCCACACCAGTCCACTAACACCCAGGATGTGACCCACACCAGTCCACTAACACTCAGGATGTGACCCACACCAGTCCACTAACACCCAGGATGTGACCCACACCAGTCCACTAACACCCAGGATGTGACCCACACCAGTCCACTAACACCCAGGATGTGACCCACACCAGTCCACTAACACTCAGGATGTGACCCACACCAGTCCACTAACACTCCGGATGTGACCCACACCAGTCCACTAACACCCAGGATGTGACCCACACCAGTCCACTAACACTCAGGATGTGACCCACACCAGTCCACTAACACCCAGGATGTGACCCACACCAGTCCACTAACACCCAGGATGTGACCCACACCAGTCCACTAACACCCAGGATGTGACCCACACCAGTCCACTAACACTCAGGATGTGACCCACACCAGTCCACTAACACCCAGGATGTGACCCACACCAGTCCACTAACACCCAGGATGTGACCCACACCAGTCCACTAACACCCAGGATGTGATCCACACCAGTCCACTAACACCCAGGATGCGACCCACACCAGTCCACTAACACCCAGGATGCGACCCACACCAGTCCACTAACACCCAGGATGTGACCCACACCAGTCCACTAACACCCAGGATGTGACCCACACCAGTCCACTAACACCCAGGATGTGACCCACACCAGTCCACTAACACCCAGGATGTGACCCATACCAGTCCACTAACACCCAGCTACCCATTTTACTGATGGGGAACATAGAAAACAAGTGTAAAGAAACATGCCCAATGTTTCTACCCCGGCTGGGAATCGTGTAGTGGTTGTGTACGAATGGTATATAATACCGACAAGATGAGATTAAGACACATGCGCAACATCTGGGTATCTTTATTGTAGACGTTTCGCCATCCAGTGGCTTTATCAATACAAATTCTAGGACATAACTTGAAGACAGTAGAACTATGTACAGAAGATGAGGTAATCAGTCCCTCAACCTAGGAGTAGGTGTGAACAGCACCATAGTCGTGGAGATTCTGAAGCAGAAGAAAGGATCCTGGCGCTTATATAGTAACGTCAGGTGTAGCAAACGAGGGCATGTTCACTGGTAGGCGGGATTCCCCAGTGGAAGTAGGTCCTTCCCAAAGAGATGGGTTAGTGGTAGTAGTAGTTGTCGTAGCCGTGAAGGTTATGTACATGTCCTCAGAATTAAGATTCCATGATGTTGCAGTGTCTGACAAGTTGTGTACGAATGGTATATAATACCGAAAAGATGAGATTAAGACACATGTGCAACATCTGGGTATCTTTATTGTAGACGTTACGCCATCCAGTGGCTTTATCAATACAAATTCTAGACATAACATGACGTTACTATATAAGCGCCAGGATCCTTTCTTCTGCTTCAGAATCTCCACGACTATGGTGCTCTTCGCACCTACTCCTAGGTTGAGGGACTGATTACCTCATCTTCTGTACATAGTTCTACTGTCTTCATGTTATGTCCTAGAATTTGTATTGATAAAGCCACTGGATGGCGTAACGTCTACAATAAAGATACCCAGATGTTGCGCATGTGTCTTAATCTCATCAATCGTGTAGTGGACTGGTGTGGGTCGCATCCTGGGACAAATTTACTAATTTGTGGGAAATGCTCTCCATAACAAGAGACTTTCTATATAGTAGTATGTAATTGATGTCAGTTATGGTCTGTATACCTTGTACAGGTACTTTGGAAATTAATATTATTATTTTTTTTTATTATTATTAATTATTATTATTATACAACGAGCAGCTGCAGCACCATGCAGGTGTACTTAATTTTTTAATTCATGGGGAGGCGCTAAACCCAAAGGGCCACACAACACCTGGGGAGTGGGAGGTAATCAGGTTTGATCCAGGGCAGGGGAGGGTTGCTCCAGAGCTCTGCATTGCATCAAACTTGTAATATTTTCGTATATTTTCTCTGGAAAAATTACTACTACTACTACTACCATTACACTACTACTACCATTACACTACTACTACTACCATTATACTACTACTACTACCATTACACTACTACGATCATTACAATACTACTACTACCATTACACTACTACTACTACGACCATTACACTACTACTACTACCATTACACTACTACTACCATTATACTATTACTACCATTACACTACTACTACCATTATACTATTACTACCATTACACTACTACTACGACCATTACACTACTACTACCATTATACTACTACTACCATTACACTACTACGATCATTACAATACTATACTACCATTACACTACTACTAATACTACTACTACCATTATACTACTACTACTACCATTACACTACTACTACTACGACCATTACACTACTACTACTACCATTACACTACTACTACGACCATTACACTACTACTACTACCATTACACTACTACTACCATTATACTACTACTAATACTACTACTACCATTATACTACTACTACCATTACACTACGACCATTACACTACTACTACCATTACACTACTACTAATACTACTACTACCATTATACTACTACTACTACCTACCATTCCTCGCCCAGCTGCCGGTGAGGGTGGACGTTTTGCTACTCCTCTCTGACAGGCGCAAGTGCTAGCCAGGCTGTCACAATGGTGGTTGGGGTGCGACGCAGAATTAACACTGTCGGCATAGAATTACTGAGAGGTACAATTAATCAAGATTCGGCGTTGACGTTGTTGCCTCTGATTATTCGAGAGACATATGGGATTGAGGATTGCGACCTTTACGGTGTAGCCTTAAATGGAAACTACCGAATGTTCGTGAAACTGCTGTCATCACACGTGTATGAGGATCTACTTGCTCAATATCAGGATGTTGCTATCGAGGTTAACGAGGACATCCTGGTAAAGATGGTCGATGTTTCGAGTCAATTTACGTATGTAAAGTTACGTAATGTGCCTTTCGAGGCAAATGAAGCTGACCTACGTAGTGTGTTCGGGAAGTTTGGAACCGTACACGTAGCTCAACAAGGCAAGTGGACGGCAGGGGCTTATGTGGGTTATCCAGAAGGTAGTTTTAACCTAAAGATGACTCTGAGGCAACCTATACCTTCGTATGTGTTCTTAGATGAATTTAGGACACAAATACTCGTAACTTACGCTGGCCAACGTAGAACTTGTAGACTGTGTGATGGTTATGATCACATAGCGGCTGAATGTGTGCGGCGGAGGACTGGCCAGGGAATACCAAGAAGTGACATTACGAGGCGAGGACCTACAGTGACAGATCAGAACCGCCAGGATGGACGTAGGCGTGGTCGGTTGTGGAGTGAGGAAGTGGAGGAAATGCAACGTGAGGTGGAGCATGAGGGTGCAGTGCAGCAATTGAGTGCGTCTGCTGAGGATGTGATCCACGAGGCGGACAAGGACGTACCAAATGACGTAGAAATTGACGTCGTGCTTGAGACAGTTTTGCAGGAGATGTTCCCTAAATCGGAGGAAGCCTTGACAGAGGTAACGACGGGAGACCAGGTACAGGGACAAGGGAAAGCATGCGGGTCTGAAGAAAGGAATGTAATGTCGGCTTGGCCAAGTAGTGAGAAGGGGAATGAGGTGATAGAGGTCGAGGTGCACAATGAGGAAGGTCAGGAGACTAGCATGGCGGAAGAGGAAGTGTCGAGGAAGCGGGCAGCTGTCACGTCTGACTCGGATGACGTCCTCACTCCAGCACAAAGACCAGGGAAAAAGGCGGGGATTGAAGGTGTGTGTAGAGGCACAGAGAAAAAGAAACGCCAGCAAGGGGTTAGGAGTGGAGGGGATGGGGTGAGTGCCAAGGACGGTGTGTATGAGGTTACTGGACAGCGGAAAAATGTGGTGGGGAAAAGTGGGTGGAAAACGTAAGCAGGCCTAAGGTGTATGACAATTAATGTTAACGGTTTATGTAAGAGTGGTAAGTGTGTATGGTTGCGAGGACTGCTGTATCGTTACAAGGTAGATGTTGCCTTTATACAAGAGCATAACTTGAAAATAGGAAAATTGCTGGAGGTGGATGGATATAGGGCTTTTGTAACTCCAACGACACGTTTAAAAGGTGGAGTAGGTGTTTTAATTCGTGAGGCAAGCCCGTTTGTTTTGCAAAGGTTTGAGGGGGGGGGGTGAGGGAAGAATAATGAGAGTGGACGGGTGGTGGATGCGTGAACGCGTGTCCTTTGTTGGAGTGTATGCTCCGGCGGAGAACGATGCGAGGGTAAAATCGGCATTTGTAAGGGATGATCTGGTGTATTTCTTGAGAGCACTGCCCAGGGTTGCATTGATTGGGGGAGATTGGAATTGTATAATACGGAGATTTGATGTGATGCCAGCGGGGGCGGGATATTTTTCAAACGTGTTGCGAGACCTGTGTAGAGATATTGGGGTACGAGATGCATTTTGGGGTGGAATAGGTGAAGTGCAACATACGTATGTAAGGAGGGAATACGCAGCTAGACTGGATAGGATCTATATAACGCAAGGGGTTTCAGTGGAGTCTTTTAACACTATAGAAGCAATTTATTCAGATCACAGGGCAGTGGTGGTGGGGGTAGCATGGGACTCGTTAGTGAAACGGTTTGAAAGCTACTGGAAATTAAACACGCGACTCCTTGAGGATGAGGAAGTGGAGGAGGGGTTTGCTTCGCTGTGGAGGAAGCTAAGTGAGGAGGCAAAAAGGGTTGATAATGTTGTACGTTGGTGGGACAGTGTGGCCAAGGAGAGGATTCGTAGGTTTTACGTGGGTGAGGGGAAGCGGATAAATCGACTGAAGTATGGATTAACAAATTATTTGGAAAGTAGAATAGGATACTATCATGAACAAGGAGTAGTGGGAGGGGTATTCCAAACAGAGGCAATAGATGATCTGAAGAGCAGGATAAGAGAAGTGCAGGAGGAGAGATTTCATGCGGTGCGGGTGCAGGCGGGTGTGGAGGAAGTGCTTTGGGGGGACAAGCCATCGGCATGTGTGTTGAGGAGACAACAGCAGAGGAGGACAGCGACCACAATAGCAGATTTGGAAGTGCACACTGAGGTGAAAGGGTTTAGGGAGGGGCAGGTGTTAAAAACAACGGAGGTGATGAGTATGTTCGCGGATGCGTGGTATGGGCATTATTGGAAAAGTAAAGGAGTTAATAGGGAGGATCTTGATGGGGTGTGTGCTGTAGAGCCCGTAGCTCTGGGGAGTAAGGACAGGGAAGCTTTGGGTGGTGAGATTGAAGAGGGGGAGATATGGAGAGCGCTTGTAGACATGTGCAGAGGCAAAGCACCAGGTATTGATGGACTACCAAGTGAATTTTACTTAAAACATTGGGATCTGTTAAGGGGTTTTTTAGTAACGCTGTTCAATAGAATGAAAGATGGGGGAGAATTGGGCGAGAAGCAAAGTACAGGGGTCGTAGTGCTTGTGCCCAAGGGTAAGGGGCAGAGTACACTTAAGGATTACAGGGCGATTACTCTCATGTGTGCGGACTATAAATTGTTCGCGAAGATTTTGGGGAATAGGTTAAAATGTGTAGTGGGACGTGTAGTTTCAAAAGGTCAACTAGGGTTGCCAGGACGGTCGATGGTCATGGGGCACGGAATTCTAAAGGGGTTTGTTGAGAGTTTTGAGGGGACGCAGGAAGGAGGGGGTATGGTGGCGATTGATTGGCAGGGTGCTTATGATCAGGTGGAAAGGGAGGGTTTAAGACAGATCCTTAACAAACAAGGTTTTGGGGATGAGATTGTGGGGTGGGTTGAAACGTTGTATAAAGGGGCAAAAGCGAGAATTCAGATCAATGGACGTGTGGGAGGTGTGGTGAACATGGATAGGGGCTTGAGGCAGGGCTGCCCGCTATCACAGTTATTATTTGCATGTGTGCAAGATCCATTTTATAGGTTGGTTGAGACCAGAGTGTGTGGTGGGGAGGGGTCGAGGGAGGGCTTGATTAGGCATCATGTGGTAGGTTACGTGGATGACACGACACTCCTAGTCCGGAAGGGAACAAGATTGGGAGAGTTGGGAGGGGTGGTTGGCATGTTTGGAGGGGCGACAGGCATGACGGTAAACGTTGAGAAAACAAAGATCATGGGGCTAGGGGAGTGGAGAGACAGAGTTGATTGGGACTGTGATGTGGTGAGAAGGCAGGAAGGGCAGTTATTAATATGTGGCATTTCGTATAGAGCGACCATACGGGAGGCTAGGGAGGCGAATTCGTTGAGAATGGTGGAACGCGTGGAACATCGGTTGGGGATGTTGCGGCCTTATCACTTGACATTGTTGCAACGGGCGATTGTTATTAACGTATTGCTGTACAGTAAGGTATGGTATGTAGCAGCAGTTTTTCCATTGCTGAGGGCTGAGATTACTCGTATCCTTAGAAGTGTTTTTAGGTTCTTATGGGGCTCAGGATGTGAATGGATGAAGAGGGAGGTGGTGACTTTGCCGGTGAGGAAGGGAGGTTTAGGTCTGTTGGACCTGGGAAGGAGGGTGAAATGTATTTTTGTCAGGTGGGAGTGGAAAAGATTAGGGGGACAGAGGGGGACATGCATGCAAAGGTTACATGATATTTTGAGGGGAATGTATGTGGGTGGGGAATGGAGGGAGTGTGAGATTTTGTTGAGGGCACTTTTGTGGGCGCGCGAGCCAGACAAATTAAAGGTGAGGGATTTATATCGAATATTGAGGGTAGAGGAGACGGCCCCAGTTGAGGGGCTGTTCCCGATGTATGCATGGGGAGCTATATGGAGTCTGTTCGGTAAACTAAAGTTAGGGCCCAGGGTGCGAGAGATCATGTTCAAATTTTTACATGGGATTCTGCCTACTGGATCAGTCCTCAGAAACAGACGTGTGGTAGAGGAGGGTTGGTGTGGGTTATGTGGGGAGTTGGAAACAGCCTATCACGTGGTATACTTTTGCGACTATTTGGGGAGTGTGAGGGAATGGCTGGGGAAAGTGGTCAGGAGGATAGGAGGAACTGGGGTGTCAGTGTTTAGAGTGCTGAGTCTTGATATAGGGGGGTGGGGGAGAATGTGGCACGGGGAGTAGCTTATATCGTGGTGGATTTCGTGTACATATCGTGGGGAATGAGAGGGGTGGATAATGGGGAGACGAGGAAACGAGTTTTAGCGAGGATTTTTTGTAGGACAATGAATAGGAATCGGGGAATTTATGGGAGGAGATGGGAGGGAGCTTTCACTGAGGGTTACAGGTCCATAACTGTTGGGGAGTTGCTAGAGTTGTGAGGGGGGGGGAAGTGGGTTTAGATTGTTGTGTAAAGCATTAGATAAAAAAACGGGGGGGTACCAAACGGGCTTGCCAAACGAAAGATGTTGGTTTGGTGTGCATGTGCGTGGGTGAGTGACAAGTGCAAGAGAGAACGATTGTGTGTAATTGGGGTGTGCATGGGAGTGCTGAGTTCATGCATTCTTAGTAGTTATTTAATATTGTTAATTAATGCCTTCTGCTGAAGGCTATCGTAGTAGCGTATAAGAGTACAAGTCTGAGAATGCTGCATGGGACAGCAATAAAGTTAGGATTTGACTCCCATTGTAAACTAAGTCAGTTTCTAATGTATATATATACATATGTATATATAAATAATATTAGGACAGCAGCTGGCGTTTTCACTACTGTAGAGTTGTTATTGTTTTCAATTTAATATGTTCTTGAGTTTAATTTAGTATGGTTAGTTTATAAGTTACATGAACAACGGTGAAATGCTGTACATTTTGGTGAGCTGGGGTAAATAGGGGGGGGTTATACTGCTTGCATTTTTGCGGTATGTAATTATTGTGTGTGGATATTGAAATTAGCAGTTGGGAAGGAGTCAGAGGACCTAGAAAATGTACAGAGAACTTTCACGCCGCGCATAACGGAGATAAAACACCTCAATTACTGGGAGTCATTTCGCTGCCTGACCACGGTGGAGTGCGGTTGTCTCGGCACCCCTCTGCTGTCTTCAGGCGAGCTACCTTAGTTCAGCAACAACCATTGAGTAGTGAGGACGTGCGCTGCTCATTGGGATATCAACATGGCGGAACATACAGTACGGAGAGTGAATACTATCTGCATAGAGCTGGTTCGTGGTACGTTAAGTGGAGATACGATGAACGTCCTTCTCCCTAACATCATCAGGGATACATATGGTATTCCCAACGAGGAATTGTATGGCGTCGCCCTTAATGGTTTAACAAGAATCTTTGTGAAATTTCTACGAGTCGATTACTACACAAGAATTGTCGAGCATTACCAGGAACAACGCATGAGTGTGAATTCAACGATGGATGTTGTGTTACATGACGTCTCTAAGTACTTCACATGGGTGAAGGTACGGAATGTACCCTTCGAGGCTACGGCTTATGGCCTGCAGGAGTTTTTTCGAAGTTATGGGACAGTGCATTCTGCAACAATGGGGGTGTGGAGGGATGGTCCATATGAAGGAATGCCGGAAGGTTCTTACACCCTTAAAATGACCTTAACAAGGCCTATACCATCCTATGTTACGATGATCGGTTGTAGAACACAGGTTTATGTGTACTATGCTGGGCAACGGAAAACATGTCGTCTATGTAGCTCTTATGAGCACATGGCAGCCCAGTGTCCTAGGAGGCGGGCTTCTCGAATTCTCGACACTCCAATTGTGATTCAACAGTCGTGTAATTTGGTGCCTGGCTCTGATGCCTCGGGAGGCCGGAGGAATGACCTCTGGAGCGAAGAGGTCGACCGGGAGGTGGCGGCGGCGGAGACGTGTGTCACTCTCCCAGGGGCGTCGGGGGAGTTGAAGGTGACATCTGAGGAGACTTTCGTCCAGGAAGCTTCAACCCAGGATGGGTTATTGGCAGATGTGATCAAGGATTTTTTGGATGAGGTGGAACCCTGTGCAAAAGATGTCCTCAGTTCATGTGAAGCTGGAACTTTGGAGGGACAACAAATTGTTGAGGAAGACTTGAGTAAGATTGGGCGGGAGCATGTGGTGGCCGTGGAGGTACACCAGGAGGATTTGTCTGAGGGTGATATGTGTGTAAGTGTGAGTTCTAGGAAACGAACTGCGGCATCAGAGATAGATGAGGTCATTACCCCAGGGCAGAGGCCGGGGAAGAAGTCATGGGCAGCGGTTGTGGAGCCGAGGACACATAGTGGTAGAGGTGTGCCTGAGTTGCAAATTGGGAAAGGGAGGGGGGAAGTGACTGCACAGGAAAACTCGAGTGGCAAAGGAACACGTAATATGAAAAGTGCAGTGGGTAAATCCCAGAGGCATAGGGGAAAGCCGCCCCTTCTGTAATTTTCAGATGTGTCACGCTTAATGTTAATGGACTTAAAACTGAGGTCAAGAAAGTTTGGTTGGAGTGGTTTTTAAGGCGGTTTGATGTTGATATATGCTTTTTGCAAGAGCATAATCACAGGGCTGGTAGTGTGTTGAGGGTGAAAGGATATCGGATGTATGTAACCAGTGGTTTGCAATTGAAAGGTGGGGTAGCAGTTGCGGTAAAGGAGACCAGCCCCTTGCGTGTCATCGGTTGGGAAGAGGGGGGGGGTGGGAGGATCGTGAGGGTGGATGGCGTCTGGGGTGAGAGTCGAGTTAGTTTCGTGGGAGTTTACATGCCAGCAACTAGTAATATTAGGGTAAAAGTAGATTTTGTCAGAGAGGTATTGCTGTATCACTTGAGAGGTTTGCCTGCTATAACAGTAATAGGAGGTGATTGGAATTGTGTGATTAGGAGTGGTGATGTCGAACCGAGAGGGGCGGGTTGTGTGCTGAGTGTGCTGAGGGATGTATTGCGAGATATTGGGGTTGTTGATGTGGTGGGGAGGGGGGGTTACCTAGTGGAGCATACGTTCGTCCGTAGGGGATATGAAGCGCGATTAGACAGAATTTATATTAAGCAGGGTATAGATGTTGTGAGGGTGCAAACCTTCGATGTGGGGTTTTCTGATCACAGAGCGGTAATAGCAGATTTGATGTGGGATGGAGTGGTGCGTATTTATTCTGGGTACTGGAAATTAAATGTAAGGCTTCTTAAGGAGGAGGGGGAGGGGCCTTTTTTCAGTGATTGGTGGTTGCCTTTTTGGGAGGCTAGGAACAGGGAGATAGATCTGTTAGATTGGTGGGAAATGCAGGCAAAACCTGGAATAGCGAATTTTTTTAAGGCTAGGGGACGAGAGGAGGCGAGGTGGCGTTTTGGGTTGCAAAATTATCTGGAGGGACAGTTGCAAGATTGTTATGTTGGGGGAGGTGGTAGGAGGGATGATATGGACAGACTGCGGAGTAGAATAGCTGAATTACACAATGATAGGTTTGATGCAATTAGGGTTAGGGCGGGGTTAGAGGATGTTTTGTGGGGTGATAAACCGTCTGGGTATGTTTTACGTAAATTTCGGGACCGACAGAGTGTAACCACCATTCTACAATTGGAGACAAGCCCTGGGGTGGGAGGGTATCCAGTGGGTCGAGTCCTATCCAATATGGAAAGTATGAGTCTCTATGCTGATAGTTGGTTTAGAGAGAAATGGAGTTGGAGGGAGGGGGGTTCCTGGGAGGGTATTTTTGAAGGGGGGTTCCATAGTGTTTTAAGTGAGCAGGATAGAGTGGGGTTGGAGGTTGGTATAAGTGAGGTTGAGGTGGAAGAGGCAGTTTTCGGGATGAGTACCGGGAAAACACCAGGGATAGACGGTATACCAAATGATTTTTATAGAGCACATTGGGGGTGTATTAGGCAGTGTTTTGTTAGGCTATTGGATCATATGTTAACTAGTGGGAAGTTGGGCATATCGCAAAGTACGGGTGTCATAGTTTTGGTGCCAAAGAAGGGGGGGGTAGAGAGTTGAGTGCTTACCGTGCAATATCTTTGATGTGCGCTGATTACAAGGTTTTTGCGAAAATTTTGGGTAATAGACTGAAGAAGGTCATGGGGTCGGTGATACATGGGGGACAGTTTGGTATCCCGGGGAGGAGTATGCGGGTAGGTCATGGTCGTATTCGGGATTTCCTTGAGGGTAGTAATAAGGGAGGTATTCTAGGTCTGGATTGGGAGAAAGCTTATGATTATGTGGATAGGGAATTTTTGATTGAGAGTATGGTGAGAATGGGTTTTGGAGGGAGGGTGGTTGGATGGGTGAGGACTTTGTATGAGAATGCATCAATGAGAGTACAGGTAAATGGGAGGTTGGGTAGTTCAGTAAGCATGGGAAGGGGTTTAAGGCAGGGGTGTCCACTCTCCCAAATACTCTTTGCATGTATGCAGAATCCTTTCTATGTTCTGGTTGATGGTGGGATGGGAAGGTTGGGGGAGAGTGGAGGATATTGTGGGAATATTGTTGGTTATGTAGATGATACAACTGTTTTACTTAATGAGATTGAAGATTTAAGAAAAGTGGGAAGGGTAATTGAGATTTTTGGGAATGCTACTGGGATGAGAGTTAATAAGCAGAAATCACGGTTGTTGGAGGTAGGCGCTTGGGTAGGAGGGACCTTGGGGGAGGAGTTTGGTTGGATAACTGTAGATAGGCTAAAGATTTGTGGGATTTTGTTTTTGGCAGATGCACAGGAGAGCAGGAGGGTTAATTCAGAAATGGTAATGGACAGAGCTTTGAGTAGGCTGAGGGGTCTAAGGGCCGGGGATGTAACCTTGCATCAAAGGGTTGTGGTGGTAAATACGCTGATTTATAGTAAGGTGTGGGGAGTGGCGGAAATTTACCCATTAAGAAGTCAGGATATTATGGAAATGCAAAGAAGGGTCTTAAGGTATGTGTGGGGCTATGGGAGGGCGTGGTTGGGCAAAGATGTAGTAATGACTGTGGTAAGGCAGGGAGGACTGGGATTGATTGCATTAGGGTCTAGGGTGAAGGCGCTATATGTGAAGCAGAGGTATATTCGGGCAGCGGGGGAAAGGGGTCTTCGGGTGGGGGAGGTGATGGGGGATATCCGCAAATGGTGGGGTGGCAGGGACTTAGTGGAGTGTGAAGACATGTTGCGGTTTATGTTAAAGGTACGCAATGTTAAAAAACTCAAGGTAAAACGGTTAGTGGGTGTGGGTCGTCGTCAGGAATTAATGCAAGGGATGGCAGTGTATCCCACATATGATTGGAGAGTGATATGGGTGGAATTTAGTAAATTAAGAATACCGGCAAGAGCGAGGGAATTAGTATATAGATTTCTTATGGGGACGTTAGCATCGAAAGAGGTGCTAAGACGAATGGGTTTTGTGAGAGAGGCGTCATGCGCTTTTTGTGGGGAAGTTGAAACGGTTTTTCATGTAGTATATTTTTGTTCTGCATTGGAGGTAGTAAGATTGTGGTTGAAGAGGGTTTTCTTTTTATTGGGGGGGGGAAAGATATCACCCCTTAGGGCGTTAATGTTAGATATGGAAGGGGTACCCAAAGAGGTGGGAAGGGCTATCAGATATGTAATAGTTGATTACTTGTATGTTTCTTGGGGGATGAGGGAGGTGGAGGGGAACATTAGGATAAAAGCGTTGGCGGCGAGTTTTTATAGGACAGCATGTAGGAACAAACAATTATATGGGGGAAGGTGGGTAATTAGTTTTCCGGAGGGATATCGTGGACTTACTGTTGAACGTTTACTCCGTTTGAGTATGGGGTGAGAGGCAAGGGGTTGGTCTCTTCAGTGGTGCGCCCTCTTGGTGTGATTGGAAGCCTGGTGAGGTATGTTGAGTCAAAAGTTGTATTCCCTTATTGTTATAAGGAGGTTTATATTTATATGTCTTATATATTTTTAATCTGAAGATAGCCTTGTCATACACCTCTTTTTTTATTATTGTATTGAATATGTACATTATGCACTATGTACGAAAATATATAAGTATTTGATGGGGTTTATATATCCCCTTATTTTGTATGGAAGTTAATCAGTAACATTAACTTTGTGTATGTATAGTTCTATCATAGATTGTAATATTTAGTTTATTTGCAGACAAGTCATTTAGCGATTTATTTCTATGTATGATTTAGTTTGAATAAGTGCACATACACGTATGTGTATATGCATGCGTATATGTATACATATATGATTGCAGGACTCGTTCCTACATGTCTTATAATGACCCTGACTGTTTTTGTTTGGAAGTCTGCTGGGTTGGGTTATTTTAGTAGAAATTGTTTTCAATGACCATTCATTAGGGAAATTAATGTATGTTATTTAGAATGGGGACTGTACATACGGTAGGGGGGTAGAAGTGTCAGCTGTGTCGGCACTGGCAATAATGAGTATTGTAAAGGAGGGTTTGAAGATTATGTGGATTAATAATATATAAATAACAAAGTGGAAAAATAATGCAGATTGTAGGTTTGGGTTTTCCTTGGTTATAATAATAATGATGAATATTGTTATGTTATCTTGTGTAATCTTACTTAACATAGTTACATTGGATGTAATGTATATGGGATGAGGGACAGGTGTGACAACACAACGTTAATCGTCTGTGTTCATTTAGACAATGAGATTTATAATTTTGAGTAAGAACTGATACTGTGTTCTTTTATCTATTTAATGTATTGTGTTGTTTTAAATAAAAATATAAAAAAAAAATTACTGGAAGCGCTTGAGGTTTCTAAACCTGTATTCCCTGGAACGCAGGAGGGAGAGATACATGATTATATACACCTGGAAAATCCTAGAGGGACTAGTACCGAACTTGCACACGAAAATCACTCACTACGAAAGCAAAAGACTTGGCAGACGATGCAACATCCCCCCAATGAAAAGCAGGGGTGTCACTAGCACGTTAAGAGACCATACAATAAGTGTCAGGGGCCCGAGACTGTTCAACTGCCTCCCAGCACACATAAGGGGGATTACCAACAGACCCCTGGCAGTCTTCAAGCTGGCACTGGACAAGCACCTAAAGTCAGTTCCTGATCAGCCGGGCTGTGGCTCGTACGTTGGTTTGCGTGCAGCCAGCAGCAACAGCCTTGTTGATCAGGCTCTGATCCACCAGGAGGCCTGGTCACAGACCGGGCCGCGGGGGCGTTGACCCCCGGAACTCTCTTCAGGTAAATTCCAGGTAAACTCCAGGTAAACACTACTACTACTACCATTACACTACTACTAATACTGCTACTACCATTACACTACCACTACTACCATTACACTACTACTACGACCATTACACTACTACTACGACCATTACACTACTACTACTACCATTACACTACTACTACTACTACTACCATTACACTACTACTAATACTAATACTACCATTACACTACCACTACTACCATTACACTATTACTACGACCATTACACTACTACTACTACCATTACACTACTACTACTACTAATATACCATTACACTACCACTACTACCATTACACTACTACTAATACTAATACTACCATTACACTACCACTACTACCATTACACTACTACTACTACTACTACCATTACACTACTACTACTACTACCATTACACTACTACTACCATTACACTACTACTAATACTACTACTACCATTACACTACTACTACTACCATTACACTACTACTAATACTAATACTACCATTACACTACTACTAATACTACTACTACCATTACACTACTACTACTACCATTACACTACTACTAATACTAATACTACCATTACACTACTACTAATACTACTACTACCATTACACTACTACTACCGTTACACTACTGCTGACATTTTTGAGTTATCTTAGATAATTTACACTATGTCTGCTAATTGTACTTATGTGTACCTGTGTCTAAATAAACTTACTACTACTTCTGTTACACTACAACATCTACTACTACCACTTCCAGAATCAAGAGCCCTTCACTAGCATCAAGGTATCTACCTACCTTCACATCTACTACTAGGATCAAGAGCCCTGCACTAGCATCAAGGTATCTACCTACTTTCACAGCTACTACTAAGATCAAGAGCCCTTCACTAGCATCAAGGCATCTACCTACCTTCACAGCTACTAAGATCAAGAGCCCTTCACTAGCATCAAGGTATCTACCTACCTTCACAGCTACTACAAGAGCTACTAAGATATCTACCTACCTTCACAGCTACTACCAAGCATCAAAGCCCTTCACTAGCATCAAGGTATCTACCTACCTTCACAGCTATCTACTACTAGCCCTTCACTAGCATCAAGGTATCTACCTACCTTCACAGCTCCTACTAAGATCAAGAGCCCTTCACTAGCATCAAGGTATCTACCTACCTTCACAGATACTACTAATATCAAGAGCCCTTCACTAGCATCAAGGTATCTACCTACCTTCACAGCTACTACTAAGATCAAGAGCCCTTCATTAGCATCAAGGTATCTACCTACCTTCACAGCTACTACTAAGATCAAGAGCCCTTCACTAACATCAAGGTATCTACCTACCTTCACAGCTACTACTAAGATCAAGAGCCCTTCACTAGCATCAAGGTATCTACCTACCTTCACAGCTACTACTAAGACCAAGAGCCCTTCACTAGCATCAAGGTATCTACCTACCTTCACTAGCATCAAGGCTACCTAGCCCTAGCAAGTATCTACCTATCAAGAGCCCTTCACTAGCATCAAGGTATCTACTACCTAAGACCAAGAGCCCTTCACTAGCATCAAGGTATGTACCTACCTTCAAGAGCCCTTCACTAGCATCAAGGTATCTACCTACCTTCACAGCTACTACTAAGATCAAGAGCCCTTCACTAGCATCAAGGTATCTACCTACCTTCACAGCTCACAGCTACTACTAAGATCAAGAGCCCTTCACTAGCATCAAGGTATCTACCTACCTTCACAGCTACTACTAAGATCAAGAGCCCTTCACTAGCATCAAGGTATCTACCTACCTTCACAGCTACTACTAAGATCAAGAGCCCTTCACTAGCATCAAGGTATCTACCTACCTTCACAGCTACTACTAAGATCAAGAGCCCTTCACTAGCATCAAGGTATCTACCTACCTTCACAGCTACTAAGATCAAGAGCCCTTCACTAGCATCAAGGTATCTCAGTTTACATCAAGGTATCTACCTACCTTCACAGCTACTATACTAAGATCAAGAGCCCTTCACTAGCATCAAGGTATCTCAGTTTACAAAGGAATCTCTATATATTTTCAATTAGGTTGCTTTATACTGTGTAATAATTACCATTATAATATTCACGGGGAGGTATTAAACCAGTAAAGGGAGGTAATTAGGTTTGTTTCATGCAAGGGAAGGGTAGCTCCAGTTCCTCGAATCAACAGTCCTTCATTAGAATCAAGGCGCCCCGACCTTCAAGGTTATTGAATTATTATTAATCAAGGGGGAAGCGCTAAACCCGGAGGATTATACAGCGCCTGGGGGGGGGGGGTGGAAGGCATTCAGACTTAATTCGGGGAACTGGAGCACAGATCCAATTCCCTAAATCAAGAGCCCCTCACCAACATCAAGGAACCTTCCTTGAGGGGTCTTTGTGTACAAAAAATCCTGTAATGATGCCTTCCTTAGCTCTCCATTGCATATTGCATGTTTTCATAAGAACATAAGAAGGAGCACTGCAACAGGCCTACTGGCCTATGCGAGGCAGGTCCAATGTCATTATTAGGCATCACTTCCCCCCCCCCTTCCTCATTATTTTCGTTAAATAACTTATGCATCTTATGGAAAGAATGGTGAAAAAAAAAATCAGACGTGTAGAGGCAAATTTGTCACATTTACTAATATAGTTATAAAACTGAATTGTTGGATTCCGAGCAATAACTGAACTCATCTAATCTCTATTATTTATTATAATTATAACTAAGCGCTAAACCCGTAAGGGTCATACAGGGCTGCTCATATAAGCCTCAGTCTTTCAGCAAATGATGACTGTATTGACTTTATGTTGAGTACGTTGTAATTATTATTATAATCATGGGGAGAGCTAAACCCGCAGGATTATACAGCGCTTGTGGGGGGGGGGAGGTATTCAGGCCCAATTTAGGGAACTGCGGTACAGATCCAATTCCCTAGATCAAGAGCCCCTCACCAGCGTCAAGGAACCTTCCTTGAGGGAAGTACGTTGTAAGATGTCAATCATATTAAACAAATTTATTAACGTACACTAACTGGAGAATGCCTCTTCTGATCGGCTTCAAACCCTAAACACATGCATCTTAGTAGATTTTTGGATTGTTGTCCGACTGTGTAGGTGCCTAATTGCCAATTTTTCTGAAAAAAAAAATGGAAAATTTAAATATTGGTTTTCATGCTATAATTTGTGAATGCTTCATCCGATCTGTTTCAAACCTTCAGTACTGCTGTATCCTAGAAGCTCTGAATTGTTATTGGACTTTGTAGGTGCTAAATTGCAACAAGTTACTTCAACCCCTCAGTTGAAGGTTATTATAATAAAAAAGAAGCGCTAAACCACAAGGGCTATACAGCCACCTGACATCAGCTCCCTCTTCCTCAATGAGCCGAGAAAGGTATTCCTGTGCTATTCACTTAGCTCCCTCTATTTCAGTGATCCGCGAGGTCTCAGTATTCCAGACGTACATTATTATAATCAAGGGGGAAGCGCTAAACCCGGAGGATTATACAGCGCCTGGGGGGGAGGGGATGTGGAAGGCATTCAGGCTTAATTCGGGGAACTGGAGCACAGATCCAATTCCCTAAATCAAGAGCCCCTCACCAACATCAAGGAACCTTCCTTGAGGGGTCCAGACGTACAGTGCCCTCTAAATTCAACGCACACAAAAAGATTAGTATGGCCAAAGCTAATAATGCGCTTAAATGTCAGCTTTGAATATTTGAAACTAAGTCAGGAGAGGTATTTATACTTATTATATGTAAATAATAAACCAACTTCTTTAATATAACACATATATGAGGAAACGTCAAATCTTTAAGGCACATTATTATAATCATGGGGGAGCGCTAAACCCGTAGGATTATATAGCGCCTGTGGCGGAGATGGAGGGCATTCAGGGAACTGGAGCACAGATCAAATTCCCTAGATCAAGAACCCCTCACCAGCCTCAGGGAACCTCTCTTGAGGGGCTTTAAGTCATAAGGACGCAATCAGGATTGATCCAAGGAATGGCAGGTTCATTTCTTTGAATCAACTTTAATCACGGGGAAGAGCTATTTAAGTCGTTCTACTTCCTGACCATGATAAGGCCGAAGAAGCAATTCGTAACCCCTGTGATTCATCTGATTTTTACCTGCCTCTCGAACTGACTTCAACCTACGTCTCGTTGCAAGTCTTCATATTTTCTACTTCGTTTTACCAGACATGGGTTCCATACTGGTGCTTCATAATCCAAGGCCTGACTTTTATTAAGGGAAAGTGCTAAACCCACAGGGGTCATTATTATTATAATCAAGGGGGAAGCGCTAAACCCGGAGGATTATACAGCGCCTGGGGGGGGGGGATGTGGAAGGCATTCAGGCTTAATTCGGGGAACCGGAGCACAGATCCAATTCTCTAAATCAAGAGCCCCTCACCAACATCAAGGAACCTTCCTTGAGGAGTCACATAGCACCCGGGGAATGGGAGGTATTATAAGAGGGGCTAAACCCAGGGAATAGGTAATAAAAAGTGCTAAACCCACAAGGGTCATACAGTGGAAGGTATTCAGTTTTGACTCAAGGGAAGAAGTCTGATTCCTTGGATCAAGCTTCTCACAGACATCTAGGCACCTCCCTTGAGAGGTTAGCCTTACAAGTGTCTTTTCAAAGTGATGACTTTTTGCTTTTGTATTTTTAACCTCGTCACCTATGAAGTGATACCTCTCGCTTATTTCTTCTATCATGGCATTTACATGTAAAAGATACTACTGGCCCTACTACTGAGTAGTTGGGCCAGTAGTAGAGGAATACTACTACGAGTAGTATATTCCACTTGTGGAATAGTACTACGAGTAGTATTCCACTACTTGTGGTATACCACTAAGAGCAGTATTCCTTAGCTTATGGAATGCACTACTCGTAACTCTGTATTCAGATATCCCTGCTCCTCTCCAGACAATAGCTTTTAATCCCTGTTAAATATTCCTTAATCCACTATAGTGGTTTCCATCATTCCTGTGTGCACTTGTAGCTTTTGCAAGAGTCGTGCAGTGCCTAACCAATGAGAGACAATCAGGAAGTGACGATTCTGTCAAATTCCCCTGGATAAAAAGCCCTCCACAAACGTCCAGGTACTTCACTTGAACTGAGTGCGACCGCCGGAATTACATTTATTTTTATAGGGGAAGCACTAAAATGGTTATACAGCTCTAGGGAATAAGAGGCTATCAAGGGAGGGCTGGATCAATTCCTTGCATCAGAGCCTCCCACCACCATCATTAATGAACCTCCCTACAGAGGACCACATTAAATAAAAAAAAAACATACTCACGAACAAGTGCTAAACCTGTGAGAATTATACAGCACCTGGAAATGAGGTAATTAATTTTGATTTAAAAGAATAGATAAATTCCTTGGATCATGAGCCCTTCAATATATAGACACCCACCTAGAGGATTGATTATTAGATTCACTTAACCCACAAAGGTCATACAACACCTAGGGGAATGGAATACATTCACTCAACATTTCAAGAAATTGGAGCAGGTCCAGGTCCTAAGATAAAGTGCCTCTCACCACACCAGCATCAAGGAACCTTTCTTCAAGGGTCGTAGACAGATGAACTTAATACAAAATCTAATTGACTGTTAATTATTCTAAACTTGCACTGTATTTTAATTATTTACGTATCCTATTACGTTCATACATTAATAAAAAAAGGCACAATACAGTGACTAGAATACACAAATAACCCGCATATACGAGAGGAACTAACGGCAACGTTTTGATCAAACTTGAACCATTTACAAAGTCGGACTGAACTGAAACGTCGTCATACGCTCCTCTTTTCTATGTGCGGGTTATTTATGTATTCATACATTGCCTAAGGGAATGGCAAGCATTCAGGTTTGAACCAAGTGAAGGGCAGGTCATATTCCTTGCATCAAGAGCCTTATCAGCATTAAAGAACCTAATTTTAGGGATACTCACGAGGCAGCGCTCAACCCTTACATTATACAGTACCAGTATAACGGGGCGCTGTCAGATTCAATCCAAGGAAATGGAGTGAACACAATCACTAGATTAAAGGAGCCCTTCAACATTAAGCACCTTCCTTGAAGGGACTTCACCAGTATTAAAGAACCTACACACTGGGAAGGTAACCATAACATGGCACATTGGGGCCTAGTTGTAGCATTATTATAATCAAAAAGAAGCACTAAACCACAAGGGCTATACAGCGCTGCAGGGCAGGAAGGAAGCGAGGGTATCAGGTGGCAAAAGGGAGATGGATGAGTAATAGGTTACGAAGAACAGCGGGGCAGTGGATGGTGAAAGGGTAGAGGGCAGCAAGAGATTGAGGTAGTAAGGGCTGAGGGAAGTGCGAAAGGTATCAGAGTTTATGGAGTAAATCAGTCTTTGTCAAGAAGTCAATGAGAGAGTCAGGATTAAAGGAGGGTCCATCAGCAAGGAGGGAAGGTAAAGAGAGTAGTAGAGTGGAGACGACAGAGTTAAATTCTGCGTGCTCGTTGATAGAGAGGGCAGTCTAACAGAATGTGGCTAATCGATACTGGAACTTGACACTGCTCACAGAGAGGAACAGGGTGCCTCTCCATGAGATACCCATGAGTAAGACGAGTGTGGCCAATGCGAAGGAGGGAGAGAGTAGTCTCCCAACCTCGGCACTGATGACAAGAAGACGGCCGGTAACCTATGCTCGGTTTAATAGAATGAAGTTTGTTACCGAGCAGAGTTGACCAATGTTGTTGCCAATGGGTGTGAAGGTGGGTAGCTATTACAGCAAAATAGTCCAGAAATGGAACACCTCTATATGAAATTAGTAGGTCATGTACTGCTGAACGCGAAGCAGTGTCTGCCTATTGCCCAGTACGTCAACATGACCAGGGACCCAACAAAAAACAATATCTTTATGCCTGGTAGAGATACGGCGGAGCCAAAGTTGGATACGGAGAACTAGGGGGTGAGGTGTATCAAATTTCCGTATAGCCTGTAGAGCACTAAGGGAGTCTGAGACTACCACAAATGATGACACAGGCATAGATGCGATTCGAATAAGTGCTGCAAGAATGGCATACAATTCAGCAGTAAAAATACTAGCCAAAGATAGTAAATGCCCTATATTCACTTGGAAGCCTTAATCGTACAGGAGTCATATACCTGAGATGTATATCAAATTTAATCCAACTGAAGGAGAGTCGCTCATATTCCATAGACAGAGCTCTTGGACATCATTATACCTTTCCCCCTTTTAAAGAGGTCAAGCATCTTGAACACTACAATCACTCTTCCTATATACATCAGTAATTCAATAATCTTGTATAATTAATTAATGGGAAAAAAAAGACAGGTAAAGAAATCACTTTTTTTGTGTACTTTATTGTTTCTAAAAATACATAAGCAGGTGGATAGAAATTAAATAATACTAAATCTGAGCAATATTTTAAAATCAGTTTCCAGCTACATAAAGAAACTTAGCACCACTTAGTGGGAATAGACGTTTTTTTTGAGAAAATTAATGCAAGAATTCTAAATACTGTACTGTATCTTAAAATTCTAATAAAAATAAAATTTGTAGTACTAGTTCAGTACTATACTAAAATATAATCGAGAAATTCTAAATCTTCCAAACCACAAAAAAGAAAAAAAAAAAAAGAAAATGGTAGCTGGGCAATAATGCAGTGTCCACAGGAGAAAGCAGAATGGAAGAGGATGAGTGTCCTTTATACCACACAATATACAGCTCCAAGGGAATTTACTTGTCCCTCAAGCCATGATATGGGTAGTGCAAAGTTCATATTTACATCCAGAACCCCTGCCAGCACCAGTGAACTTTGTACATATTGTAAAATTACAATTAGGGACTCTTAAATTTAAGTCAGTTTGGTATGAATAAATCAAGATCATCTCTGGAAACTAGAGTAGAAACTAAATTTTCACTAGTGATCTGGAGCATCCAGTCTAAAGCAAGTGCAATACAACTTTTACCTTCAGACTTTCATATAAAGATCACTGTGAAATTCTCTTCCTAAAACATTTCCAGGGATTATCTGTTCTGATGCAACCCTATGCTGAGAGAAAAAATATGGATTAGAAAACACCCTTTGATTCACACTGACAAAAACAAAAACTACACCACTTGCAAATTCTCATACAAAACTAATCCTCTCTATAAACTTTAAGGGAGATTTAAGAGCTAACATAAATGCCAGTATAATAATCAGGTCAGCAAAGGATTGCATCCCTAAACCACAGCAATAAAAAGTGTCCCATTTACATTCGGTTTTTTATTTCCTCGAGCACAACTGAAAGATCAGGAAACTTGTACTTGCGAGGGGGTCCCTTATCGAGACCAGACCAAACCAGGTCTGACTTTCCATCATCAAAGGATACCATTATCTGTTAAAAAGAAAAATAGAAAACTATACACAGCTAGTGGAGAAAAAAATATAGAGTATACCACTTACCTTCCTCTTAATCCCCCTTCATACTCACATACCAAACCAACCACAATTAATGTATGCATACAAAATAATGTGCAATCTACTAGTGGTTCCATGGGATAATCACCCCAACAGCCCAATCTCAAACCTAGTCTTGAATGGAAAATAAATATTACTGGAATGAAAAGTCCATAAGGAAAAAAGTAAAGATAGGTGTACACTGGATGCAAATTTAAATTAAAGATTTACCTATTTAAAAGAATAATTTTGTAAATGTAAACAAATTACCTTGTTCTGCACATGGCAGGATGTATCTCAGACTAACCCTTTCAGGGTTTCGGCCGTACTAGTACGGCTTACGCGCCAGGGTTTTTGACGTACTAGTACGCATAAACTCTAGCGCCTTCAAATCTTGCGGGAAAAGGCTGGTAGGCCTAGATGTGAGAGAATGGGTCTATGTGGTGGGTGTGCGCAGTAGAAAAAATATGGGACCCAGTGGCGCATTGTGGGAACGCCATATTAGTACACCTTGTCCACCATGCCTCGCGGTAAGAAGCTCCTCACTCCTCGGCGAATTGGGACTCTTTTGTTCCCCAGTGACAGTTCTAATACAGATGGAAGTGCCAGTGAAGATGAGTTTCAAGGGTTTGGTGAGGCTTTGACCGAAACTAATGACCATAATATCGGTAATAGTGAGGAAAACCCAGACGACCCTCAGCCTTCCACCTGTGGTGCTGGGCCGTCTTGTTCACGCTCAGTTGTACCAGAATCGAAGAGGAAACTCCTATTTTCCCAAATCCGACTCAGATGTGAGCATTTGTGATGATAGTGATAGTGATTATGAACTACAAGCTCTTCAAACTAGTTCCAGTAGTGATGGTGAAGTGCAATATTCCCCAGTAAAGCGTCAGTATATACGACAATATATGCGCTCTGGTAGTGTGCCATATGCTATTCCAAGGGGAAGGAGTACATCCTGTGGCTGTACAAAAGGAACTGACAGTGAAAATGACGATGATACTGTTGCAATTGGGATGGAAAATGTGCATGGTGGTGCCAGCCGTGAGGCACCAGCAGTGGCCCATGCTGCCACCCACGCCGCTGCCTCAGCTGATCTACAACAAAGGCCACCATCCCCCACCCACCCACCACACCAGCCTCCACAACCACAACCACCTGTCATTGTTCAGTACCCACCAGCAGACTACACCTGGGATTGGCAGGAAGCTGTCAATTTTGTTCCAAATCTCCACCAGTTTGATGACAGCCAACGTGGAATACGGCCATGTTGTACACTGGCAAACAATGCCACTGAACTGGAATGTTTCCAGTTATTCTTTGACGAACCCCTGATGGAAAGTATTGTCATGGAAAGCAACACATACTACGAGTACACCATGGCAAACACAATACTTTCACCAAAATCACATCTACACCAGTGGAAGGAGACAACTGTGACCGAGATGTATCTTTTCTTTGCCACAATAATGCTTATGCCACATGTGTATAAGCAGTGTGAAATCATACTGGTCAACAGACCGCCTGATTGCAACCCCAGGTTTCAGTGATATAATGCCAGTGAATCAATTTGTGTTACTGTTACGTATGCTTCACTTCTCAGACAAAACCAGGCCTGACAGAAACGACAGGTTTTATAAGATTAGGCATGTGTTTGTATATCAAAGAGAAATTCAATATGTATTTTTATCCCTTCAGGAAGCTTGTAATTGATGAGGCTTTGATTCTGTTCAAAGGAAGACTCTCTTTCAAGCAGTATATACCAAGCAAGAGGAAATGCTTTGGTATAAAGTTGTTTGCGCTTTGTGATTGTTACAGTGGTCTGGTATTGGATATTATTGTGTACACTGGAAGTTACACATTGCAAAATACCTGGAAGTTATTGGGCATCTCTGGTGATGTGGTTAGAACAATGATAGAACCATACCTTGGTAAGGGGCATATATTACATACAGATAACTGGTACATAAGCCCCACACTCAGTGATTTTTTTGCGAGTGAATACGACAGATGTGTGTGGCACAGTGCGTGCAAATCGGAAACATATGCCCAGGTTTGACACTGGCACTTGTAGAGGTGAGATGCAGGTGTTTGGTGCCAATGACATCATGGCACGACAAACGAGATGTCACACTGTTGTCATCAGTTCACCCTAATGAAATGGCAGACACTGGCAGGCAGCATAAAGCAATGAACCCATTCTAAAACCTGCAGCTGTGATGGACTACACCCTCAATATGCATTCAGTGGACAAATGTGACATGCAGATTGGGTTTGCTGATTGTGTTCACAAGAGTTATAAGTGGTACATAAAACTCTTTTTCCATCTTTTGGACATTTCCATGCTGAATGCTTATATGTGTAAGATGAGGACCAGAAACAAACCACCATACGGCGAATTCTGTCTGTATGTCATCAGACAAATAGTATTCAAGTACCAAGGAACAACACCTGCAATAGACCGCCCACCAAATTTTCAACAACTTCCTTCTCGTTTGAAGCATGGTGATCACTTCCTAGTAAAACTGCCTGCTACTGCTTTCAAGAAAAAGGCTCAGAAGAGGTGTTACATCTGTGCACATACAAAAAAAAAATGCCCACAACAAAGCAGAGACACTCGTTTTATGTGTGAGGAGTGTAAAACACCACTGTGCATGACACCATGTTTCAAAGACTTCCACAGGCTGTAGAACTTCTAGAAACATTCTCTGTGACTGTATATGTGTATATAAAATATAGAAAAATAGTAATAAACAACATTTCATATCATTTGTGTAAATATTTTATGTAAACAAAACAATGACAACAGTGTTTATGCCGTTATTGTGTAGTATTGAAAAAGAAATAACTTACAAAATACTGATCATATTGGTCTCACAGGCCATAAAAGTTACTTGGAAAAATAAAAAATAAAAAATAATAGAAAATAGTACATAAAATAATAAATAAAAGAATACCGGGTGACGTCAGTCGGCGATGTTACCACATGCTGCGCATTTTCTGTCAACTTCACACCTCCATGTCTCGGTAAGTATTGATGGTAAAATTTTTTTTGTTTAGCCTATAATGTTTAGAAAAAAAAAAAAAAACTTATTTTTCATAAGAATATATATATATATATATATATATATATATATATATATATATATATATATATTTGAAATTTGGCCAACGCTGAGAACAAGTCAATGACAGGGCCTGTCGACCCTGAAAGGGTTAATGTCCACCAACATACTATCAATACAAGAAAACCACCCCACCTCATGAAATCAAATGTTACTAAAATACAATGTTCTCCAAAAGATCCCATGTTTCAGTATAAGATAACTACTCTCCTTCAGTGGTGGTGGCTCATTCATTAGCACAAACTGCTTCCGGACAGCTCTGCTCCAATCTTACTCAAATGACCCAATCAGGTAAGCTGTTTTAAGCCATAAATTTTTTGCATATCAATATTACATTACTAAGGACTGCTGCACGGTATATAACTAAGTGTAAGCCTAATGGTTTTAGGCAAGGTCAGATTTTAATAACCCCACTTCCATTAAAGTAGATACAATGAAGACGACTTGGTGCTGGCATGAATAGTCCTGGTATATAGTAAGCCTAGGACAAAATAAGATAGCTACAGGGGAACCAACCAAGACGGGGCTACAGGCCAGCTACTTCAAGATCAAGGCAACAAGTAGATGGGCTATGAAATAGTATTTTGCAGATGGCTTGTGCAATTTTTATGTATACAAATGAAATGTTAGATTAAGCTTAATTGATAATTAAATGACCCTGATGTGGATTATGTTACCACAAAGTGTGACAAAGTCTTCCCAGCCCTCCTACTCTAACACAATTTTGTTCAGGATGACTCATGAAATCGTAATGACACAGGGTCTGAGGACTGCCCGACAATCTATGAGAACCTTTGGGTGTTTCGTGGGCAAGTGTAGCAGCTTGACTATGGCAATCTCCATCATGGATAATCAGTCTATTTACCCTCCCTATGTATCCAAAAGACCAAAGTTTTTAGCAGATTCACCATGCTGGTCAACAGTTGTTCCTATGTTCTAAGAATTACAAAACTTAAGGTAGTCTTGCCTACAAATTAACCCAGGAAGAAGGCAATACAGTGGACCCCCGCATAACGATCACCTCCGAATGCGACCAATTATGTAAGTGTATTTATGTAAGTGCGTTTGTACGTGTATGTTTGGGGGTCTGAAATGGACTAATCTACTTCACAATATTCCTTATGTGAACAAATTCGGTCAGTACTGGCACCTGAACATACTTCTGGAGTGAAAAAATATCGTTAACCGGGGGTCCACTGTACTCATAGAAAGCACGCCCAATTAATAACCACAAGCAATATGTTATAAAGGCAAAGGGGATAAAAGAGAGTGCAAAAATTATAGGAGGATAAGTCTGTTGAGTATACCTGGTAAAGTGTATGGTAGAGTTATAATTGAAAGAATTAAGAATAAGACGGAGAATAGGATAGCAGATGAACAAGGAGGCTTTAGGAAAGGTAGGGGGTGTGTGGACCAGGTGTTTACAGTGAAACATATAAGTGAACAGTATTTAGATAAGGCTAAAGAGGTCTTTGTGGCATTTATGGATTTGGAAAAGGCGTATGACAGGGTGGATAGGGGGGCAATGTGGCAGATGTTGCAAGTGTATGGTGTAGGAGGTAGGTTACTGAAAGCAGTGAAGAGTTTTTACGAGGATAGTGAGGCTCAAGTTAGAGTATGTAGGAAAGAGGGAAATTTTTTACCAGTAAAAGTAGGCCTTAGACAAGGATGTGTGATGTCACCGTGGTTGTTTAATATATTTATAGATGGGGTTGTAAGAGAAATAAATGCGAGGGTCTTGGCAAGAGGCGTGGAGTTAAAAGATAAAGAATCACACACAAAGTGGGAGTTGTCACAGCTGCTCTTTGCTGATGACACTGTGCTCTTGGGAGATTTTGAAGAGAAGTTGCAGAGATTGGTGGATGAATTTGGTAGGGTGTGCAAAAGAAGAAAATTAAAGGTGAATACAGGAAAGAGTAAGGTTATGAGGATAACAAAAAGATTAGGTGATGAAAGATTGGATATCAGATTGGAGGGAGAGAGTATGGAGGAGGTGAACGTATTCAGATATTTGGGAGTGGACGTGTCAGCGGATGGGTCTATGAAAGATGAGGTGAATCATAGAATTGATGAAGGAAAAAGAGTGAGTGGTGCACTTAGGAGTCTGTGGAGACAAAGAACTTTGTCCTTGGAGGCAAAGAGGGGAATGTATGAGAGTACAGTTTTACCAACGCTCTTATATGGGTGTGAAGCGTGGGTGATGAATGTTGCAGCGAGGAGAAGGCTGGAGGCAGTGGAGATGTCATGTCTGAGGGCAATGTGTGGTGTGAATATAATGCAGAGAATTCGTAGTTTGGAAGTTAGGAGGAGGTGCGGGATTACCAAAACTGTTGTCCAGAGGGCTGAGGAAGGGTTGTTGAGGTGGTTCGGACATGTAGAGAATGGAGCGAAACAGAATGACTTCAAGAGTGTATCAGTCTGTAGTGGAAGGAAGGCGGGGTAGGGGTCGGCCTAGGAAAGGTTGGAGGGAGGGGGTAAAGGAGGTTTTGTGTGCGAGGGGCTTGGACTTCCAGCAGGCATGCGTGAGCGTGTTTGATAGGAGTGAATGGAGACAAATGGTTTTTAATACTTGACGTGCTGTTGGAGTGTAAGCAAAGTAACATTTATGAAGGGATTCAGGGAAACCGGCAGGCCGGACTTGAGTCCTGGAGATGGGAAGTACAGTGCCTGCACTCTGAAGGACGGGTGTTAATGTTGCAGTTTAAAAACTGTAGTGTAAAGCACCCTTCTGGCAAGACAGTGATGGAATGAATGATGGTGAAAGTTTTTCTTTTTCGGGCCACCCTGCCTTGGTGGGAATCGGCCAGTGTGATAATAAAAAAATAATAAGCAATATGTTACGGGAAAGTGCGTGCGGGAGGGAAGAAGAGCAATTGGTGGAATGATGATGTAAAGAGAGTAGTAAAAGAGAAAAGGTTAGCATATTGAGAGGTTTTTACAAAGTAGAAGTGATGCAAGGAAGGAGTATATGGAGAGGAAAAGAGAGATTAGAAGAGTGGTGAAGCAATGTAAACAGAGCAAATGAGAGAGTGGGTGAGATGTTATCAACAAATTTTGTTGAAAATAAGAAAAAGTTTCAGAGTGAGATTAAATATTTTGAGGAAGCCTAGGGAATATATGTATCTGATTGTTAAAAATAGGAGAGGAGAGTTATTAAATGTAGAGCTAGAAGTATCAGGAAGATGGAGGGAATATTCTGAGGAATTGTTAAATGTTGATGAAGACAGGGAAGCTGTGATTTCGTATATAGGGCAAAGAGGAATAACATCTTGTAGGAGGTGAGGAGTGAGTTGTGAGTGTGGGGAAAGTTCATGAGGCAGTGGGTAGAATGAAAGGGGTAAAGCAGCTGGGATTGATGGGATAAAGATAGAAATGTTAGAAGCAGGTGAGGATATAGTTTTGGAGTGGCTGGTGCTTTTATTTAATAAATGTATGGAAGAGAGTAATGTACCTAGGGATTGGCAGAGAGCATGCATAGTTCCTTTGTATAAGGGCAAAGGGGACAAAAGAGAATGCAAAAATTAAAAGATAATAAGTCTGTTGAGTACACCTGGTAAAGTGCATGGTAGAGTTATTATTGAAAGTATTAAGAGTAAGACAGAGTAGGATAGTAGATGAACAAGGAAACTTTAGGAAGGGTAGAGGGTGTGTACACCAACTGTTTACAGTGAAACATATAGGTGAACAGCATTTAGATAAGAGTAATGAGGTTTTTGTGGCATTTATGGATTTGAAAAAGGCATTTGACAGGTGTGGCATGCAAAGAGTACGTAACCTTTATTCGGCGCATGTACACACCCTCATTTACAGGCTATCTCCCCCAACCAGCGAACCAGGTTGCTAAGAGTTGATGATGGGGCCCCGTCGTTCAACTAGTGACCAGGTTCTAGCCAATAAGAAGATGGTTTTGGCAATCGCAGAGGTTATGTGGGTACTGCTCTCCTGTCTGCCCTTGTCATTCCCATTCTAGAGCTGGTTGAAGCACGGTCTGCTATCTTGTGGCTTCTATTTCTGCTTTGCTTACCGTGGAGTGCACTATACTTATCACTGTACATAGTGTACATATTGCTGTTCTAAATTGGTGAAGGATAAAATAAGTCTAAACTTTTTCTACTGTGTTTATTTGCTCCCATTACACCCGGGGTAACAGGCCATTTGGAATCCTGGGTTGTAATATGGGTAGCCTGTCCGAGAGTTGAACTGGACTTAGAGAAACGGTTGAGCTTAGGGTGAAGCTCGTAGCAGAACATTGTGCAGCTTGCTGTCTGGCATTGCTTTACAAATTTTGCGTGTCAGTTGTTACTAGCCTGTTCGGTGTGGAGAATTTTGCAGTCAGCTTTGCTTGTATGCGTATTCTGCAATTGTACTGTGCATAGCTAAGCGTGTTCTGCAAATTAACGTGTTACGTTGGGGTATTCTGCAATCGTACTGTGCATAGCGAATAACTTATGCCACCTAGACGAGTCAGACGTCTGGTGTCGGCATATACTTTGCATAACCTACCTAAATTGTCCCTACAGCGTTGTTGGCAAATTGCTCGTTCCATTGGCATTACATACAAACGCACTCTCACAGCTGCGCAACTGCGTTCACTGATTGCTGACAAACTTATAGAAGAAGAGATGGCACATCAGACTCCTCCCTCTACGGGAGCTAGGGCAAAAACTACTATGTTCTCGCAGGAGGAAGATGATACACCTACGGAGCAAAATGGTCAGTATAGTGCAGCTGGGTTGTCTCAGGGTGAATCAGCGTCGTTGGCACTTGAGCTGGCAAAAATCAATCTTGAGCAAACTAGGGAACAGAGAGCATTCGCAAGGGAAGAATTTGATAGGGAAAGAGAGAGGAGGCAGTTTTCGCATTCTGTAAATGATTTTAGTTTACAAAAAGCAGTACAGTTTGTTCCCTGCTTCAATCAGGCCGAACCAGAGCAATTTTTCGAAAGCTTCGAAAATCAGGCTCGAGCCTTGAGGTGGCCGGAACAGCATTGGGCATCGTTGGTTCATACAGCATTATCGGGTAAGGCTACTTTTGAGTCCAAATTAGATCTCCTTAAAGGCTACTATCAGGTACCTTTGACAGATAAGGCGAAGAAAATCTCTGCCTTCGTAATTCCAGGAGGTCATTATCAATACACAGTTACCCCCTTCGGAATGAAAAATTCCCCCTCTTCATTCCAGAAACTTATCCATCAGGCTATTAAAGGACTTGAAGGCACGGCAGCGTACCTAGATGATATTGTTGTGGTGTCTGATACTTGGGATCAACACCTACTTAGACTTAAGGCTCTGTTTGAGACCTTTAAGAGTTCCCATTTAACAGTTAATTTATCTAATCTTCCTTTGGCCAGGCCACTGTCACTTTTCTAGGCCATGAAGTAGGTAGTGGTAAAGTTGCACCTAAACTTGCTTAAGTTCTTTCTATTAAAGATTATCCAGTTCCTCATGATAGGAAATCTCTTCAACGTTTCCTAGGCATGATATGATTTTACAGAAGATTCTGTAAGAATTTCTCAGATATTGTAGCCCCTCTTACCTCTCTTACCAGTCAAAAAGTTCCCTTTAATTGGACCTCAGACTGTAACACTGCTTTTAATAAAGCAAAAAGATTATTGTGTACTGCACCCATTCTCTTGTCTCCAGACTTCTCCAAACCTTTTTCATTACAGGTTGATGCTTGTGAGTCTGGGGTTGGGGCAGTACTATTACAAATCGGGAACAAGGAGTTGCAGCCTGTAGCATACTTTTCAGCCAAGTTCCAGCCACATCAGAGGGCTTATTCTACCATTGAAAAAGAAGCCCTCGCGCTGGTACTGGCTTTGGAGCATTTCGATGTTTATGTGGGCCAGACATCGCAGGTGGTCACAGTCTACAGTGATCACAATCCTCTAGTATATCTCCAAGCCATGAAGAACCACAACACAAGGCTTATGCGCTGGACGCTGCAGCCATATAATATTTCAATTAAATATATTGCCGGCAAAGAAAATATGTTGGCAGACTCTTTATCTAGAGTCTAAAATTTTAATTTATTTAGGTTAGGATGTTATTTGTGGTAACCCCTTTTCATGCTTTTTTTTTTTTATCCCCTGGTGTGGGGTTTTTTTTTTAGTGAGGGGATGCGGGCTACCGTCCGCCTGTATCTTGGACCTATGCTAGCCTGTCTGACTGCTGTCTCACTCTAAGTTTAGGGTTTGGCTTTTGGTCACGAGAAAAGCTGAGCTCTATCTAAGAGTTGGATGGTGGAGAGGAAAGGCGGTCCCATTATTTTGTGCCATGGCGGCACGGTTACCACTGGGAGGTGGCAGCCTAATCCTGAGCCTTTTCGGGGTGGGGGTGTGGCATGCAAAGAGTACGTAACCTTTATTCGGCGCATGTACACACCCTCATTTACAGGCTATCTCCCCCAACCAGCGAACCAGGTTGCTAAGAGTTGATGATGGGGCCCCGTCGTTCAACTAGTGACCAGGTTCTAGCCAATAAGAAGATGGTTTTGGCAATCGCAGAGGTTATGTGGGTACCGCTCGCCTGTCTGCCCTTGTCATTCCCATTCTAGAGCTGGTTGAAGCACGGTCTGCTATCTTGTGGCTTCTATTTCTGCTTTGCTTACCGTGGAGTGCACTATACTTATCACTGTACATAGTGTACATATTGCTGTTCTAAATTGGTGAAGGATAAAATAAGTTTAAACTTTTTCTACTGTGTTTATTTGCTCCCATTACACCCGGGGTAACAGGCCATTTGGAATCCTGGGTTGTAATAACAGGGTGGATAGGGAGGTAATGTGAGTGTTAGACAGGAGCAAATCGAGACAAGTGGTTTTTAGGACTTGACGTGCTGTTGGAGTGTGAGCAGCATAATATTTATGAAGGGATTCATGGAAACCAGCAGCCCAGACTTGAGGAGTACAGTGCCTGCACTCTGAATGAGGGGTGTTAATGCTGCAGTTTTATAACTGTAGTCTAAGCGCACCTCTGGCAAGACTGATGGAGTGAATGACGGTGAAAGCTTTTCTTTTTTGGGCCACCCTACCTTGATGGGAAATGGCCGATGTGTAAAAAAAAAAAATTACTAATTTTGTATTTCAGAGACCACATTTAACATATAACTTATATACCACACTTTCAATGAAATCTTTTTGTGGATGAGCACAACTATTCACATACTGCTCCTCAATAAAATTGTCAGATAGTCAAAACTGGCAAATAAACAAGCTCGCAAATTTGTAGGAACGACTGTACACTGCATTTATAATTTTAATCAAATACAGTAAGCACTTTTAGTGTGAGATGGTATTTGTTCGTGTATCAAACGGAACATACCTCAAAGGTTTTACTGCGAGGCTTCCGAGGGTTGAGTTCCACCTCAATTTCAGGGAACTCAGCTCGAATACCGTCGGTCACCTGAACGGCATTCCGTTTGAAAACACTTCATGATTTGCTGAAAGAAAAATACCTAAAAGTATTCTTTAAGTTCTTTCAGCACTCAACAGTGTAAATTTAACTAGCTTGATTCCAATTTGTGAAGAAAAATATGATTTAGGTAACAAACCACTAACTAGTAAGTATGATACTGTAATACTGAGGTAAGGGATTTTTAATTAACCAAGTTTAAAGGAAATATACTCACCAATGCTCAACTGAGACCTTTTTTGGTTTACGACCTCGCCGGCCCTTTGCAGGTGGTGCTGGTGCCTCAGGCTCTTCTGTGCATATCAAAAGGAAACAATTATATTATGAAAGCTTTAAATCTCCACACATACTTAAAAGTGTCATGTAGTATATATTCAATACTTATTGAGGTTTTGCAATCACAGGACTATGCCTGTCAGCCACAATCTTGTTTGTATTGAGAAGTACAAGTGATAAACATGAACAATCCCATGTAATAAATCATGCTCTCTTAAATTTTAAGCATTTTTTTTTTTTTTTAGTCCAAAGTTAATTTTGTTGAGATACGTAAAGAACCCTCAGTTAGGTATATATATAAAAAAAAATGCGAACTTGTTGCCTGCTGGCATGTTCTAGACTTCATGCTTTATATTATAGATGATAAATATATCTTGTAATGCTAAGATATAAAATTCTTGATGCACACCAGTGCTGTTTCAAACTTGGTAGAAAACATGTCAGAGGCAAGTATCTTGGGGCCATACCACTAAGCCATGTTAGACTCAGCTAAATGCATATTTAGGCCTTTAATTTTATAGTAACAAATGTATCTTTATAGGTAGTAGGTTGGTAGACAGCAACCACCCTGGGAGGTACTACTGTCCTGCCAAGTGAGTGTAAAACGAAAGCCTGTAATTGTTTTACATGATGGTAGTATTGCTGGTGTCCACTTTTCTGTCTCAAACATGCAAGGTTTCAGGTATGTCTTGCTACTTCTACTTATACTTAGGTCACACTACACATACATGTACAAGCATATATGGTTTAGAAAGACACGTAAGCAAACACTATGACATATTTATTAGAAAACGTTTCGGTCCTGGGACCTTGATCACTTCTAACATACAGAGGTAGAAAGACATTATATATATAGGCGGAGAGTGAGGTGTGACGCACGTGACCTGAGGAATGTCATAAGAACATAAGAATGGAGGAACACTCTAGAAGGCCTACTGGCCCATGCGAGGCAGGTCCTTATCAAAACAACCTAATATGTCATAGTGTTTGCTTACGTGTCTTTCTAAACCAACTTGTCGGTATTTATTACCAAGGTTTATACCACAAGCATATATATACACACCCATCTGGGTTTTCTTCTATTTTCTTACTAGTTCTTGCTCTTGTTTATTTCCTCTTACCTCCATGGGAAAGTGGAGCAGAATTCTTCCTCCGTAAACCATGCGTGTTGTAAGAGGCGACAAAAATGCCAGGAGCAAGGGGCTAGTAACCCCTTCTCCTGTATATATTACTAAATTTAAAAGGAGAAACTTTCGTTTTTCCTTTTGAGCCACCCTGCCTTGGTGGGATACGGCCGGTGTGTTGAAAGAAAGACGAAATGTATCTTTTTGTCAGTAACAGATTCATGGTGTTCTTTATCATGCATTATAATACAAAAATGCTTAAAAATTGTTACAGCTTTAAGAATTTTTTTTATAATTTTTCATCAGATATTATTATGTACATATACACCTACCATCCGACTTACGACCTGCTCGACTTACGACCACTCGACTTACGACCGTGTTTTTTATGCCAAATTTCTGGGAAATAAACAACTATTTGTGTTGTACACAGTGTTTATCCTAAACCTTACAGTATAAAATACAGTACTAACAGCATAAACAGTAAAGTAAAACATGAAATACCAAAATAAAACAATAAAATAAAGTCATTACAAAAATGTTTTGTTGATATTCAGTAGCAAAGGTCGACTTATGACCATTTCGACTTACGACCGGTTTCTCGGAACCGAACTCGGTCGTAAGTCGGATGGTAGGTGTATATATATCTTAATTTATACAATATTGGAGTTCAGATAGATGGTGTACAGATAACATGCTGTATGTGCCACCCAACTATTCTCCCTTATTGCAAAAAGAAATTCTTTGTCTTTTAAAATCCTTGAGAAAACGTTGCAATGCCAGATTTGCCTCATTTTGCTAATTACCCAATACAAAATCACAAGAAGTGACCACCATGAAGGTTTCGATATACAGGCAAAATCTCTAGCAGTATGTGAATATAGCTGTCTAGGCAGGTTAATATCCAATGTTACAGAAAAGACAGCAAATATTAACGTGTGCCATTACATGCAAAACCTCAATAGCATAGAAACCTGGCTAACCCAATCAGAAAATCCTCACTTAGCTTACAGAGTAATCATACTTCCCACTTAAGCTTTTCCAGGTACCTATGTGGTGAATTATCATAAATGTTTATAAATCATTTCCAATAATAATAATAATAATAATAAAAAAAAACACTGTTTAAATCAGTTGTGAGCATAATGAATGTTCAAGCCCCTACCTCTAATACTTTTTTTTCATTTCTCAACACAGTGGCCATCTCCATCCGAGGCAGAGTGACCTCTAATATCCCAGGTCACAGATCTACTTAAACATTAAATTTTTTTTTTTTTATTTTAGGTTAAATACTCCTGCATACTTGCATGTGAATGCATAAGTATATCTAATGCTATGCTTGATGGCCAAACAAGCACTGAGGCCCTCTCAGCTGAAGACCAGTTTCATTTTTGCATGAAAGCAAGGTCCAGCCTCACTGGCTAAGTCATTGCAAAATTTGTCAAACCTTGAACACAATGCTGTCTTATAAGTCCCAGTTCAACCAGTATCTCTATGGTTAATATTGTCTATCGCTAGTTTATTCCTGGCTGTTGTCTATAGCCCTTTTCTTATGGCATTTATTGTGGTTTTCTCCCATTTATGTCTGGATCAAAGTTAGAAATGATAATCCTAAAAATCATTACACTGATATTATTTAGGCATGGCTCCCAAACTATGAAGTTTCCATGCAAATGCAAATTAAAATGTCAGATATCCTGTACCCAATGATAAACAGTGGTGGTTGTCACTAGGAATTCCTTACAGTATTGACATTATTCCATCTAATAACATGAACTAGAGCTTTTAAGCACAAATAACGTATTAGCAATCCATAAGAAATTTACAGTACTAGACTATGCTTTATTGCTTATTAAATGCACAATCTCCTCAATAAATTTTAGTGCAATCTACTGTCTAATACTCAATAGATTGGAGAGTGCCTAGCATTTTCCAAATGTCAATAGCAAACATGATATATTATTTTTGGCCATAACTATCTTGTTACATTATTATTATAATAAAAAAGAAGTGCTAAGCCACAAGGGCTATACAGCGCTGCAGGGCAGGAAGGAAGCAAGGGTATCACGTGGCAAAAGGGAGATGGATGAGTAACAGGTTATGGAGAACAGCGGGGCAGTGGATGGTGAAAGGGTAGAGGGCAGCAAGAGATTGAGGTAGTAAGGGCTGAGGGAAGTGCAAAAGGTATCATCATCAGAGTTTGTGGAGTAAATCAGTCGTTGTCAAGAAGTCAATGAGAGAGTCAGGATTAAAGGAGGGTCCATCAGCAAGAAGGGAAGGTAAAGAGAGAGTAGCAGAGCGGAGACGACGTTGGAGGTAAATTCTGTGTGTTTGTTGATAGAGAGGGCAGTCTAACAGAATGTGGCTAATCGATACTGGAACTTGACACTGCTCACAGAGAGGAACAGGGTGCCTCTCCATGAGATACCCATGAGTAAGACGAGTGTGGCCAATGCGAAGGACGGAGAGAGTAGTCTCCCAACCTCGGCACTGATGACAAGAAGACGGCCAGTAACCTATGCTCGGTTTAATAGAATGAAGTTTGTTACCGAGCAGAGTTGACCAACGTTGTTGCCAACAGGTGTGAAGGTGGGTAGCTATTACAGCAAAAGTCCAGAAATGGAACACCTCTATATGAAATTGGTAGGTCATGTACTGCTGACCGCGCAGCAGTGTCTGCTTGTTCACTGCCCTGTACGTCAACATGACCAGGGACCCAACAAAAAACAATATCTTTATGCTTGGCAGAGATACGGCGTAGCTTGTTACAGCTGCTAGGCTTATGCAACAGGAATTTTAAATGTCCTAATTTGAACAGGGAATAAACCAGCATCTTGCTGAGAAATCTTCGAAGGTATATTACAGAACTAAAATTCCTATGCACACTAATCATGAAGATTGTGCATATATTTTTGCAACATTGTTTTATAAAAATTAATTCAACAACATTCATTTTGACATGATATCCAACTACTTCATGGTCTGTCCTATGATAACAGGTTAATCTTACAAATTCATATTCAATATACACTTACTCTCCTGTGTTGTAGCTCATAATCTAATAATTCCCATTTCGACCGAGCTACATGAGCAATGAACCCCAGAATCATTACCATCTAACATATTTTGAGCTATCACAGAAGTGGACATTAGAACTGGATACACAAATATAGCATTCATCCATGGAGGTATTACTAAATTGTCATAAGAGTAAAACAAAGCCAGTTTAAAGCAGGATTTCTATTGTCTCAGGAACATCAGTATGAAAGGTACACACATTTCTTCTTCCCCCCCCCCCCCATCCCCTAGTTCGTGATCCCTCAAATTTCATTAAATTATGAGGATTTCTTTATTAGAGGCTGACATAGTCTGAGATATCTTAACATACATTGCTGTCAGATTTTAAGTATGATCAGTATTGGTAAGTACATGCTTGGAATATAAAATGTCAAGTTTTTAACTCCACGAGTAAAATTTACCAGCTTACCACCCCCCATCCTTCTAGTTAACCAAACCAGTTCCAAATTTGTTAGGCTTACGAAGGGAAAAATGTAGGTATATTATTTACTAGATTGGCTCAATATTTATACATGGTATACCATGCTACAACTTATCCTCACATACCAACTTCCATTCCAGTCAAAGGTAGTTCTGGAAGCTAAAAATCATACATTCTCTACCTAATACATGAGCATTCAAGTTTGAACATCCCTGTAAAAAAATACACTGAATTTATTCGCAGTAGCAATTACAGTATTGTAAAAAATATTAATGTCCTTTGAGGAAAATGGGTTTTATTACTCAGATATTAGTTAAACTGGACAATACAAGTGCAAAATCGTCAAATGGCTCCGTAAATCTCATGTGCTGGGATTTTTGCCTGATATTACTCAATGTTGGCAGTTGTAATACAGTAATCCCTTACTTTATACAAGTTTACTGTTAAGCAATTAAACCATCTCTACCAATAATTCCATGTGCAATATAAATTTGCTCTTGGGAAATCAGTAAAGTTAACAAAAGCTAAGTCGTGGAAAGTCTATGATATCATGTTCCCTTTATGTGATTTTGATATACACAACACAGGCCTGGAATGCATACAATACACTCAGTGAGGTGACATTCTGGTAATATTTGATATTAACAATAGCACTGATTGATGAAAGCGATTTTCCTTCAGAAAAGGAGCTCTAGTCTGCCCTCAAGATAAGGCTCACTAAACCATGGTACAAACTAGTAAATTACATTATATCCAAAGATTTATCAAAATTAATAATTGTCACTATCTTCGCTCATGACCCCATGATCAAGTTCTTAAGATAGTTCATATAAAACATTATACAAGCTAGCGTGTTTATACATGCACTGCAAATACAAGGTACAGTATATGGTACAAATTAAACAGTAATATCATAATACACATTTGTGTTCAAATGTAAATACTGTATACATCTGTACTGTATTATTCACACCTCTACAAAACTACTCATATAAACAATGTACTTAAATGTATCTATTATGCATTTAAACTACAAAGACATAAAATGAGCATTAGGCATACAAAACATCTCATACTCTAATTCTACAGTATGTATTTACTGACTAAAAGATGAGGGGAATCTCTAGAATTAGAAATTTACAATGGATTTACCAGATTTTACAAATGTCTTGCATACCAAGGAACCACTAATTACCCAATTTTTGGTACCTTGTTCACATACCAAGCTCTTCCTCTAGGGTACGTATGCTCACTAGATCACATACCACTTTTCTACAATACACCATTCATGTTCTCTAGATACAAAAGAAAAAAAAAAAAACTACTACCCTTCATATTATTTGTGACAGCCATGAATTCAAAACCGTGTTTTATGCAATTAATAGTATGCTTAAATTGCTACAAGATATTCACAAATATTAAATTACTAGGAAAGATTTTTGATGACCTTGCCCTCACGAAAGCCTGGCTGCATGCCCAGCTACAAGTGTAAATCTTCGAAACCAGCCACCAGTAAACGCTACTTCAAGTGGATCAAATTAATGTCTAAAAATACTAATACAATAGCTGATTTTTACGTATGAAAGACAATACCTCCATTAGTTTCAGGTTCATTCTCCTTTTCTTCTGCAACTTGCCCCTCCTTGGAGGCATCTTCTTCAGTGGCTGGTTCCTCTTCCACAGGTTGTCCCTTTGCTTCCTCTTCAGCTACACCATTTGCTTCCCCATTTGCCTTGCCATTTTCCTCAGGCTCCTCTGCATTATAAAACCATAAATGTAATTTTTTTTTTACCTGTAACTCAAACATGAAGGATGCTAGAGGTCAGTTTACTGGCTCTAAATACAGACTATTCTTTTATTAGACAAGAGGATTCAGGAAACTGCCAAGGGCGCATTATGAAGAAATTTTGGAAATCTTCCTAAAATAATTTTCACTTTTAATTGATTAGGCATGTTCCTGCTGGGAACTAGAGGGTGGCCATGACTAAGTGTAGCATCTCAAAGCACTTATTTTAGCATCTTCTAAAACCTGTGCATCAATACCAACTAGCCCTCCTGTAAATCCTCCACTTTTCCCTTTACGTACTTGATTTGTCGTCTAAACATCCTTAATAGTACTTTCTTACAAACCTCTGATCAATCACCAACACCAGAATTCCAACATGTAAAGTGCATCTCCCATGTACTTATTCCTAACCACTTATGTCCATTAAGACACCCTTATTAATTTCACAACCAAATACAGGATTTACCCATTGACTTCGATGCCAAATTAAATCCACAAGCTTATGGTATCTTCTACAAATGCAAGCTATTGCATCCTGAAATGCACCAAAAATTTAAATGTGATGTTCATATTAGGCAAACAATCATTGCCTATGTGTGCTATTTTTTATCTTAATTGTTTGATGCCCCATAAGGATGGATATTTAGGCGTTAAGTTGTTGTCATGACACAATGACAGAACATTTTATGGGAACAGGATACCATAATTTGTATTACAGATAGCAGTTTTTTTTTTTTTGGTTTCATCTTATTTATGAAGCAATAGAACTGTTTGGTTATTTAAGAGTTTTAAACATATTCCACTTCTAACAATTTATTTTACACCATTATCAACTTTGCTACTGTTCTGACCAATTCACTATTACATAAATCATCACAAATAAAATACAAGTATGGAATATGTATTTTTCTCATTTCACAATCCATATTCATAATCCATTGTCTCAGCCCCACCATTTATGTTGAAAGAGAAGTTGGGTTCTTAGTCAAGCAAGTGCTCATTGGGCAGTGGCACCCTGCCCAAGTAAGTCCAAATCCCTAGGCAGAGCCCGTTCATACCCCCAGGTAGGGGCTCAGATAATAAATACCAGTGATATTTAAAAAAATATCACAATATATTCAGGGCACTTAACCCATAGGAGTTATACAGTGTCTGAGGTAATAAGAGGGCAGATCTAATTCCTTGGGTCAAAAGCCCTTCACTAGCATCAAGAAAACTCTCTTGAAGGGTACTATGGAAGAGTTAGCCTGCAATGAGAGGAGAAATTGTAACCCTCTCCCCACAGTTGGGGAGCAAGCAATGCATCCCATACCTTTAAGGTTATGGTACACCTCTTAGTTTCCCACCAAATGAGGTCAGGGAAACAAACCTATACAAGTATCTGCCAAGAGGAAACTCCTAATTTACAACAGTCAATAAGTCCTTAGCCTAATGATATAGCCAGTAGGAAGAATTAAGTAAAGAATATCCAATGTCTCACAAAACAGTAATACCACATCATAGTCCCGCTGGTGTGGGATTCGTCTGTAAAAACCTGCATTAGTGGTCACACTGGTGGCCCGTGCTAACCTCTCTATGGTGTATAGAAATAATTCCTAGTAATCTTATTACAGCTAGCTGGCTGAGTGGTTAACACACTACTAGCCTGTGAGCCATGGGTTCAAACCCTACACGCTCCATGATTAACACCTATTCATGATGAACCTTTATATTAGACACTGGTACACAACAAAGGTTGGCACTATTGCAAGATGATCTTGGATCAGCATTTTTGTCTGGGAGGATGCTGCTAGGCACTGCCTTAGCACAACAGGCTGAACAGGTAGGGTACTGCAAAGGGTACAAGTGCTGGGTTATGCAATCCTGGCTTTGGTAAGGAAATTTATGCCAGTAACTAGCCTGTGGTATCATTTAACCATAGACAACAAATTAAGATTAATGGTAAAAAAATAACCACCTGAAGATAGTGACTGGAGAGTACTGAGATAGTGGTCATGCTGCGAGGAGATGTTAGCACTGTGACTCTGACCACACATAGTGAATAATGATAATATTTACCTCTACTGTGGTACATTAGTTAACCATAAACATTACTAAATAACTGTTTACAAGTGACTCTTCACAAAAGAGTGACGGTGACAAGTCGGGCGACACTGAACTACGTCTACGAGTGTACGAAAGTCTAAAAAAGTGCACAGCAGTCTACCAGTAGTGACACTCCATTAGTGCACGTGACAGAACTGTCATACACTAGCGCATCCAAGGAGTGTTCAAACACACCTAAAATGACGATGTGAGTAAGATGCCCCCGTGAGTCACCTTCATGGAAAAGATGACATATTCAAATCATCTATACCAGCATCCAGAGCTTATGACAAAAGAGGTGCTAATGTCTCCTATTAGTATACGTACTATTACCAATTTGTTGTCATTAAAGATATTGCATTAAAGCAGGATCCCAAGTGTCCAAACTCTAGATTTACAAGATGCCAAGATTATAAAAATGTTTCAAAATTCCCCTCTGGAACAGATGCCTAATAAACGTACATAGAAAATACTCAAGAGGCAAATTCCCAAACTGCAGGAAGTGCAAAGTAAATCCAGTGAAAAGCAGGGATGCCATAGGCATAATTGGGACTGGCACTATTGATCAAAAACCGATGGAATTTTGATGAGCTGGAGAGAGGCGACAGTGGAGAAGCAAGCGATTACATTGCGGGAACACTTCACTCTGGAGGTCCCAAGGTGGTAATTGCAGTGATGTATAACCCACCACAGAACAGCAGGCCAGGATGAATTAAGCCAAACTACAAGAAAGGGGACTACACGGGAATGAGGAACTTTCTGAACGGGGTTCAGTGGGACAGAGAACTGGCAGGGAAGCCAGTTAATGAGATGATGGAATATGTAGCAACAATGTGCAAGGAGGCTGAGGAGAGGTTTGTACCCAAGGGTAACAGGATTAATGAAATAGCCAGGATGAGCCCATGGTTCACCCAAAGGTGCAGGGAGGCAAAAACCAAGTGTGCTAGGGAATGGAAGAAATATAGAAGGCAAAGGACCCAGGAGAATAAGGAGAGCAGTCGTAGAGCCAGAAATGAATATGCACAGATAAGAAGGGAGGCCCAATGACAATATGAAAATGACATAGCAGTGAAAGCCAAATCTGACCCGAAGCTGTTATACAGCCACATCAGGAGGAAAACAACAGTCAAGGACCAAGTAATCAGGCTAAGGAAGGAAGGAAGGAGGAGAGACAACAAGAAATGAGCATGAAGTAAGTGAGGTACTCAACAAGAGATTTAAAGAAGTGTTCACAGAGGAGACAGAAGGGGCTCCAGAAAGACGGAGAGGTGGGGCACACCACCAAGTGCTGGACACAGTACACACAACCGAGGAAGAAGTGACGAGGCTTCTGAGTGAGCTAGATACCTCAAAGGCAATGGGGCTGGATAACATCTCTCCATGGGTCCTGAGAGAGGGAGCAGAGGTGCTATGTGTACCCCTAACAACAATATATCTATCGAAACAGGGAGATTGCCTGAGGCATGGAAGACAGCAAATGTAGTCTCAATCTTTAAAAAAGGAGACAGACATGAAGCACTAAACTACAGACCAGTGTCACTGACATGTATAGTATGCAAAGTCATGGAGAAGATTATCAGGAGAAAAGTGGTGGAGCACCTAGAAAGGAATGATCTCATCAACAGCAGCCAACATTGTTTCAGGGGTGGGAAATCCTGTGTCACAAGCCTACTGGAGTTCTATGACATGGTGACAGCAGTAAGACAAGAGAGAGAGGGGTGTGGGTGGATTGCATTTTCTTGGACTGCAAGAAGGTATTTGACACTGTTCCACACAAGAGATTAGTGCAAAGACTGGAGGACCAAGCAGGGATAACAGGGAAGGCACTACAATGGATCAGGGAATACTTGTCAGGAAGACAGCAGCGAGTCATGGTACGTGGCGAGGTGTCAGAGTGGGCACCTGTGACCAGCAGGGTCTCACAGGGGTCAGTCCTAGGACCAGTGCTGTTTCTGGTATTTGTGAATGACATGACGGAAGGAATAGACTCCGAAGTGTCCCTGTTTACAGATGACGTGAAGTTGATGAGAAGAATTCATTCGATCGAAGACCAGGCAGAGCTACAAAGGGATCTGGACAGGCTGCAGACCTGGTCCAGCTATTGGCTCCTGGAGTTCAACCCCACCAAGTGCAAAGTCATGAAGATTGGGGAAGGGCAAAGAAGACCGCAGACGGAGTACAGTCTAGGGGGCCAGAGACTACAAACCTCTCTCAAGGAAAAATATCTTGGGGCGAGTATAACACCAGGCACATCTCCTGAAGCGCACATCAACCAAAAAACTGCTGCAGCATATGAGCGCCTAGCAAACCTCAGAACAGCATTCCAACATCTTAATAAGGAATCGTTCAGGACCCTGTACACCGTGAACGTAAGGCCCATATTGGAGTATGCGGCACCAGTTTGGAATCCACACCTAGCCAAGCACGTAAAGAAACTAGAGAAAGTGCAAAGGTTTGCAACAAGACTAGTTCCAGAGCTAAAAGGTATGTCCTACGAGGAGAAGTTAAGGGAAATCAACCTGATGACACTGGAGGACATGATAACGACATACAAAATACTGAGGAATTGATATGGTGAACAAAGACAGGATGTTCCAGAAATGGGACACAGCAACAAGGGGACACAGTTGGAAATTGAAGACACAGATGAATCACAGGGATGTTAGGAAGTATTTCTTCAGCCACAGAGTAGTCAGGAAGTGGAATAGTTTGGGAAGCGATGTAGTGGAGGCAGGATCCATACATAGCTTTAAGCAGAGGTATGATAAAGCTCACGGTTCAGGAAGAGTGACCTAGTAGCAACCAGTGAAGAGGCGGGGCCAGGAGCTTGGACTCGACCCCTGCAACCTCAACTAGGTGAGTACTCAAACATCCATGGTCCAGGAAGCCTCATTTGTTGCCAGCAAATATCTGAAGTATAGCACAGTCAGTTAAAAACCTAGTTGACCACCAGTAAACAAGGAAATCTAGCCTGTGGCTATGTTGTAAGTAGAACAACTCTCAGAAAGTGACTATAGCTATGTTACATGTATGTAGACTTCAAGATGACATTGGCAATTAGAAGACATTTTTTGTTTTGCGGTGTTGGCCATTTAGATATTGCATCTTTTGAGCCATTTACCAAATTATACCAATCACTTAAAAAGATAACACAATGATTGGTAAGAAACGGAGCTGCTGTTATTAAGCAGGAAAGAGACCACAGAGACGAGTGCCTAGCATGATGTTTTAACACTGGTGTATCATATGCGCATGAAAAACTTTGCCCCAAAAGATAAATTTTACAAACTCCAGACACTTTTCAGAAGAGACTGCAGAGCAAATATAATAACTCATTAAAGAAATTTGGATGCATATGTATGTATACAGTCTCTCCTCACTTAACGATGTACTCATTTAACGACAGCTCGGACTTAAGACCAGCTCTCTGACCAGAATGCATACCTAAGTAATACATATACATTAGAGCTGCTTTCCTCTATTCTGTTCATTACAATATACAGTCCACTACTGTATACACATAAAATATACTAAAAATGTTATAAATGGTGCAAATGTGACATTAAAACAATATCTAAAGATTGTTGACACAAACCCACTACCAGTATAGTATGCTCCTTGCAACAACCAATTTGTTTACCGACCTACTCTTAGGAACGAAACTCCATTGTTAAGTGAGGAGAGACTGCATTTGTATATCTATATATGTTGTATTCACTGTTTCTTGGTCTTATTTGATAGAATAAAGATATATTACAAAAATGTTTGATTTTTTGCTGATGTTCCAATACATGTCAACTGGTGGGTCTAATATGCATTCATGAATGCGCTAATATTATTTACGTATACAACTGAATGAATGATGAAAGTTTTTCTTTTTCTGTCCACCCTATGTAAAGCCTGGAAACGTATCTAATGAACAGAGGAAATGTTATTTTAGTGCCAGGAATGCCTGCACTGTTTATTCTGGACTCTTATTTTGAAATTTGTGTAAAATTGCCCTTATTACCAATTTCTGACCATTTTATGGATAGTTGAAAAACTTGATTGGGAAAGTTTCTTGTGCTTAATTGATAAAATAGAAGGCATACTAGCGAAATAGCTAAGAAATTGGCCAACTGGAACAATGTAATTGGCCTAAAATAGGTGTCAAGTGGACAAAATCACAGATATGTAAATATCCCATACCCCGGCCAGGATTGAACCCGCGGTCAGTCTCAAAACTCCAGACCGTCGCGTTAGCCACTAGACCAGTCTAGTGGCTAACGCGACGATCTGGAGTTTTGAGACTCTCTGACCGCGGGTTCAATCCCAGCCGGGGTATGGTTTGTTTGCAATCGTGTCATTACGATTTCGTGAGTCATGTAAATATCGCTGATATAGCGTAATTTCATGAATTTACTGTTAGATTTCTAATTTTTGTTTTATTGCTTTTAGAAAAAGACTAGTATTTCATAAGAAAAATAAATTCTTGGATCCTGTGGACGAGTTTCAGATCAGGGATCTGAAACTTGTCCACAGGATCATACTTTTTAATAGTTCATACTTTTTAACTTTGGGAAGCAATTGTTTTTTTTTTTTTGTTATAAAATCTTTAAACATAATTTCACTGTACTGTGAGATTCAAACTGTATTCGCCTAACTGTGGTGGCAGGGGTTGAGTCTCAGCTCCTGGCCCCACTTCTACTTTCTTCCACTGGGTTCACACTTCTGGCTGCATGTGCTTATCATACCTATTCTTGAAACTATACAGTGGTCCCTCAATAATCATCCATAATCCGTTCCTGGAAGTGGGACTATTATTGAAATGGACGATTTTCGAATCAATTTTCCCCATAAGAAATAATGTAAACCCAATTAATTAGTTCCAGACACCCAGAAGTATCAACAACAATTTTTTTTTTACCTAAAAGATAGATTTACATGCACAAAAGAATGAACATTCAACACGACAGTTACCTTTATTGAAGGCTGTTGTTGATGAATGGAAGACAGGGAGGAGAGAGGGAAGAGAGGTTATTTGGAAGGGGAATCCCCCTCCATAAGGACTCTAGGGCACTAATAAAATGTATAAATGAACATTGGTAATAGGGGTAGTTGATGAGTGGAACGGTCTGCCTAGTAGGGTGATCGAAGCTAAAACAATGGGTAGTTTCAAATTTAGGTTGGATAAATACACGAGTGAGAGGGGTTGGATTTGAGTCGGACTTGCACCTGAGCTTATTGCTTGGGTAGCATTTGTTCTGTTAGTGGGTTGGATTTGTGAAGGACTGGCCTAGTATGGGCCAGCAGGCCTGTTCCAGTGTTCCTACTTTCTTAAGTTCTTATTTAACATCACACTTACCAGTAGGGTGATCGAGGCTAGGACCTTGGGTAGCTTTAAGAAGAGATTGGACAAATATACGAGTTGGAGGAGCTGAGTTTGATTTGTGTCATTGGGTACGGGAGTAAATTATCGGGTAGCTTTGGGTGGAGGTCATTTTGATAAGGACCTGCCTTGTATGGGCCAGTAGACCTGCAGTGTTCTTCCATTGTTATGTTCTTATTGGCTATTTGTTTGTGTGAAGGAGGGATGGCAAGTTTATTGTTGGAGAATATAACAATAATATCAACTCTATGGCTTATTTATCTATCACAATTCAACTAATATGACATAATAAACAATATTAATAACATAGAAACATGGAATATACTCTAGAATGAATAAAATAAGTCATTACGTATGTCATGAGAGGTGTTGTGTTGTGTTGTTGGGTATATAAGGGCCACTGAGTGAAAGCCGTCCATAATGGTGGTGAAACAGCAGCTGAGGCGGTGGTGGTTTTTGTAGCCCTATATAACTCCAACAACATTGGAGGAGTTGGTAGAATCGCTGAATCACTAAAGAAGGAACCCTCTACCACCATCACTACTACGTTCTACCACCATCACTACTACCTTCTACCACCATCACTACTACTTTCTACCACCATCACTACCACCAAAGAGAGCTTCTAGTGCCAGCCCTTTGGTAAAGAATGTGAGAAACACATAATTTATGAAAAAGTTTGTAGAAAAATACAAAGATGGTGGTGGTAGAGTGGAAGCAGTTACCTGGAGTTTACCTGGAGAGAGTTCCGGGGGTCAACGCCCCCGCGGCCCGGTCTGAGACCAGGCCTCCTGGTGGATCAGAGCCTGATCAACCAGGCTGTTGCTGCTGGCTGCACGCAAACCAACATACGAGCCACAGCCCGGCTGATCCGGAACTGACTTTAGGTGCTTGTCCAGTGCCAGCTTGAAGACTGCCAGGGGTCTGTTGGTAATCCCCCTTTTGTGTGCTGGGAGGCAGTTGAACAGTCTCGGGCCCCTGACACTTATTGTATGGTCTCTTAACGTGCTAGTGACACCCCTGCTTTTCATTGGGGGGATGGTGCATCGTCTGCCAAGTCTTTTGCTTTCGTAGTGGGTGATTTTCGTGTGCAAGTTCGGTACTAGTCCCTCTAGGATTTTCCAGGTGTATATAATCATGTATCTCTCCCTCCTGCGTTCCAGGGAATACAGGTTTAGGAACCTCAAGCGCTCCCAATAATTGAGGTGTTTTATCTCCGTTATGCGCGCCGTGAAAGTTCTCTGTACATTTTCTAGGTCGGCAATTTCACCTGCCTTGAAAGGTGCTGTTAGTGTGCAGCAATATTCCAGCCTAGATAGAACAAGTGACCTGAAGAGTGTCATCATGGGCTTGGCCTCCCTAGTTTTGAAGGTTCTCATTATCCATCCTGTCATTTTTCTAGCAGATGCGATTGATACAGTGTTATGGTCCTTGAAGGTGAGATCCTCCGACATGATCACTCCCAGGTCTTGATGAACATAAGAACATAAGAAAGGAGGATCACTGCAGCAGGTCTGTTGGCCCATGCTCGCCAGGTCCTTTACAATTCATCCCACTAACGACACATTTCCCAACTCAGACCTCAATGCTACCCAAGAAATAAGCTCTGATAACTCTATCTACTCATCTGGGACTTGCAAATGAGTGGATAGAGTTATCAGAGCTTATTTCTTGGGTAGCATTGAGGACTGGGTTGGGAAAATGTTTCGTTAATGGGATGAATTGTAAAGGACCTGCCGAGCATGGGCCAACAGGCCTGCTGCAGTGATCCTCCTTTCTTATGTTCATCAACCACTATCACAACTGCTTCCACTCTACCACCACCATCTTTGTATTTTTCTACAAACTTTTTCATAAACTATGTGTTTCTCACATTCTTTACCAAAGGGCTGGCACTAGAAGCTTTATTTGGAGCCATGGTAGCTTATTTAGCACTTGCAAGCACTAAAATCAATGGAATATTATGAAATATTTCGTAGGAGCATGTGAGGGGACCGTCACTCACTGGTAAACAATGGCACACTGGCTGGGAAGGAAAGGCCGAGGCGGCTCAGAGCGTGAGTACGCGTCCGGGACGAAGGACTATTAGGGAGTTACCAGACCATTTGCGAGCCAATATTTTGACGAAAAAACAGGACTATTTCCGAAATGGACGACTTTCAGGCCGGACGATTATTTAGGGACCACTGTACGTATATGGATCCTGCCTTCACCATTTCACTGCAAGGTCATTCCACTTCCTGACCATTCTTAAAACTAAAAAAAAAGTGATTACTAAAATCCTTGCGACTCGGTCTCATTGGTATTTTTAATTTCCAGCTCTGCCTTCGTGTACCTGAGACCTGTCTTTCAAACACGGCCACCCTGTCCACCCTATTAATTCTTCTCAGTATCTCATACATTGGAATCATGTTACCCTGGATCCTTCTGTCCTATAATGTTGTTAGATTTAGCTCCTCTAGCACCTCCTCATAGCTCATACCCCTCAGTTCTGGAACTAGTCTCATAAACCTTTGCATTTTTCCTAGCTTCTTTACATGTGGGTTCTATACTGGTGCAGTGTATTCCAAGATGGGCCTCACGTGCTGTGTATCGGGTCACGAATGGATCCTTGACGAGGTTAGGGAACCAAGCTGGCAGCTTTTCAGTCCATGGCTTTACCGACTTATCCATAGATACCTCAAAAAAGGTCTCTCTTAAAATATTCCTTTCAATATATTTACATTATGCACATTGCTAGCATTAAGCATCAAACTGGCAACATATACTTTCACACAGGTAACTGTACATGATATATATGCACAAATTATACCACTTTCATATTAAAGCTATGATAATGCCTATAGTAGAAAATCTGTGCTCCTATGTAGTGTCTAAAAAAAAGTTCTTGGTGCAACTGCTTTAAGTAACATTTTGGTAATCACAGGAATAGACTTTTCAGGCACAGATTTGCATTTAAAAGTATTCCTTGTGGCTAACACTATTTGGGCTTTATACAACTCTGTGAAATAAAAAATTATGTTTTAAATTGACTAGATTTTTGTGAGATTGCCAACAACAATCTTATTTTTTCTTTCAATTTGCTTTAGACTACAATAATGAAACATTTCCTTTGCTTAAAGCTTAATACAGGGCACCAACACTACACTTCAATAACTTGTTACATGATTATCAGTTTCCATGCTCCATAATCCTATGAAAAATGCCCACAGCAAATATGTCACTACTATCTACCATTCCCAGTTTATGGATTGAAAGGTCAGTTCTCCATTGCAGGTTATTTCATTGAAAAAATTTACTTACATATTTACCCCAATTAATGCATTTAAGCAAAATATGTACCAATATGTTAATAAATAATGGTAGTGAGCATACTGGCACTCAATGATTACATTACATGTACATAAAGTTCTCTTCTGCCTTACATACAGCCTAATTGACCCCTCACTGTTTCACACATCATGGGAACATTATATCCTTCTGTTCTGCTTGCAAAATGTGATTATATTCATGATCGAGCACTGAACTCAGAGGTTATATGGCACTTTACAAAATGCACTAAATAGGCAAACCATGTTAATAGTGATGGTTCACCACACTCTTCCAGGATAAATGGGGGTAAAAAACTTTTTCTTTTTGGTCCAATCAAATCTGTGGGTAACCATTACTGATGGCTGGTATCTTTGCCCTCTTTCTTTCCTGAAGACTTCTTCACTTCTATTGCTGGTCTATGCTGAGGTACAAATGGTCATCACAAATTTGCTAGTTTTGTCGAGGTCTTGCTGTATCTGTGACTAGATACTTGAGGGGACTTATTGCTTGGTGTATTCTAGGATCCTGCTTACTAGGTAATTTTGCTCTTGGGCCTTGGAAAGCTCATAATTCTTCACATCCAGTATTAATTCTTGGCATTTTTCACACTGCAGATTTCAAGGCAGCTGCTGTACTTGTTATTGCTTGAGATCTGGGTATGAAATCTCTTTAGGGGCTCCAAGTCCCTGCTTTGTCTTCTCTTTAGGGGCCCCAAGTCCCTGCTTTGTCTTCTAAAAATGTGTACAATTTCAGCTGGGCATTTCGGCATGTCCTATTCAGATTTAAAGCTTGGATCTCAGGACTTTTGTGTGAAGCCTCCATCAAGACCCTGCTTTAACTGGCTGATTACTGAAAGCCAGGGTATAGTGTTAGAACCTTTTCCTGAGAATGTTTCATCCAGGGATCTTGGCATGTTGTTTTAACATAACTAAATTTACAAGAAATTAATAAACTGATGTAAGACTTGTGAATTTAACCAAAAGTAAATCAGTGTAAAACTTAAAAGTAACCACCAATACATAACCACAGTAATGATAACATAAACCTAACCATATTTAAACAAAAAATATGGACACAGTGTACCCCTCATCTTAAGGCTAGAATATCTTCAGGCGAGGCCAATACCTTCAGTGGTCTTACTCTTCCATTTAATTTTTTCTTTTGAGGAGGCTGTTCACTGCTTTGTGAACTATAAAACAATATTACCAATTAACTCTGCTAAAAATAAAAATTAAGATTATCAAGGAAAACTTAATATTAAGTTTGTCTGAAATTTATTTTTTAGTAAACATTTTTTTAATTTTCAGAACCCAGCTGATGGTACCATACCATACTTACCATATAACAGAATAAGAAACTGCACCATTCATATGAATATCACTTCATAAATTTTAAAATTTATTGATAACATGCTATACAGTTTAAATCTTCCACCAGTGAATTGTATTATAAAATATTCCATGTAGTCTAAACGCACATTAAATATTTTGCATCTGCAAACATTCGGTTATTTATGACTTCTGGAAAGTCACTCATATATATATATTAAAAGCATTATTGTGGCATGTACAAATCCTTGAAACACCATATTATATTTTTCCTTTTATAACTGCATTTTCTCCCAGAAGTCTCTCATCTATTCTAACAGTTTATATTTAATTCCCCCCATATTTTTAAGTTTCCGGATTTATCTCTCATGGGAACAATCAGGAACTTTCTTAAAACCTAGATAAATACAATCAGCCCATCTATTTTTTTTTAAGGAAAAATCTGTGACTCATAATACCTTAATACATTCGATATACAGAAATTTCCTGACTGAAAATCAATTTTATTTACCAGTCAGCATATTAATATTAAAAATAACTAATTTGTGATGAACTTAGTTTACTTTTCATTATTATTATATGCATTGGGAAGTGTTTATCCCCAAGTGTTGTATTATGCCTTGAAAATAGGAAGCAATCACGTCCGATCCACGGAAGGAAAGGGAGCTCCAATTCTCTGAACCAAAAGCCTCACATTCAGCAGGCTTGTGTGTGTGTGTGTGTGTGTGTGTGTGTGTGTGTCAGATCAGAGTAAGGACAAGGAGTTTTTTAATGGACATGCTGTTGGAGTGTGAGCAAGGTAATATTTATTAGGAGATTTAAGGAAATCAGTGGTCCTTAGGGTGGGAATGGCACCAACTTCACTCTGGATGGGGATGAGGATGCTGCAGTTCAGTCATCTTAAATGTGATGTGACAAAATTTAGGCAAAACAGCAATTAAAGGAGTGATAAAAACATAATGTAGGAGCACTGCAGTAGGCCTATTGGCCCATGCTAAGCAGGTCCTAGTTGCCCACTGAGCCCAAGCCAGTCAGGTTCAACTCACACCACTCAGATATGTATTCATCTAACTTATTTTTAATGATATTACATGAGAATCTGTTCTACTCATCCATAATTCAACTACCAAACCACTTCTTTCCTATATCCTTTCTAAATCTAAATTTTTCCAACTGAACCCATTGCTGCAAGTTCTGTCTTGGTTAGATAGTTTCAGCATGTTATTTACATCCCCTTTATTTATTCCTGTTTTCCATTTATACACCTTAATCATATCCCCCCTAATTCTACAGCTTCCTCAAGAGTGCAGATTCAGGGCACTCAGTCTATCCTTGTAGTATCAATAAGGGACCAACTTTGTCATCCTTCACTGTACATTTTCCAGTGCATTTACAATACAGTGGACCCTTGGTTTTCGTGTTTAATCCGTTCCAGAGCCATCAGCCAAAACCAAAAATCGGCCAAAACCGAAACCAATTTCCCCATAAGAAATAATGTAAATGGAATTAATCCGTTCCAGATACCCAGAAGTATCAACAAAAAAAATTTTTTTTACCTTAAATATACATTTACATGCACAAAAGAATGAACATTAAACATGACACTTACCTTTATTGAAGGCTGTTGTTGCTGGAAGGGAGGAAGGGAGAGGGAAGATAGGTTATTGTTTGGAAGGAGAATATCCCTCCATAAGGACTCTAGGTACCAAGTCCTTATCTGGGGTCACTTCCCTCCTTTGTATTTAACTATCACTAGGACCAGCTTGAGAGTCACAGGACCCGTCGCACAATATATCTATCCGGAAAGGTCTGTTTTTGGCATCTCTAAGATTTGCCTAAAATGGGACATAGCATTGTCTTTGTAAAAGTCACCAGCACGGATTGCAACAGCTTTCTCAGGGTGATGTTCCTCCACATATGAATGCACTTTAGTCCACATTGCACAAATCTGCTTAATCTTTGAAGATGGCACCTTCTTCCATCTCTCCTCCTTCTCTGAAGCAATTTCCTCAGCTGTGATCTGTTGCTGTTGCAGATGAAGCTCTTGCAGCTCATCAGTGGTTACCTCTTCATTGTGGTCCTCCACTAACTCTTCCACATCCTCCAAACTCACATCCAACCCCATGGAATTCCCCAATGCCACAACTGATTGCACAACAGGTGTAGGGTCGACAGGGTCAGCCTCAAACCCTTCAAAATCCTTCTTTTGGATACAATCTGGCCACAATTTTTCTCCAAGCAGAGTTCATCGTCCTGGAAGTTACTCCCTGCCAAGCCTTAATTATAAGGCATATGTAGTGGAAGATACTGAAGTGTTTCTTCCAGAACACTCTTAGGGTCAATTCAGAGTCCAAGGTTATGTCAAAGCACCTTTGAAACATTACTTTGGTGTACAGTTTTTTGAAATTTGCAATGATCTGCTGGTCCATGGGCTAGAGGAGAGGAGTGGTGTTAGGAGGCAAAAACTTCACTGTTACAAAACTGAATTCCTTAGACAACTGGTCTTCCAAGTCTGGAGGATGAGCAGGAGCATTGTCCATTAACAGGAGGCACTGGAATGGCTATTTCTTATCCAGGAGGTATTTTTTTCACACTGGGGCCAAACACTTCATTAACCCCTAAACGTACAAACGTATATATATAAGTTCACTACCCCAGTGCCCCAAATATTTTGAAAAAATAAAAAAATTATTTTTTTTTTTATGAAAATAAAGGACATGTTTCTAAGTGTTATAGGATTGAAAAAAAAAAAAAAGGTTAGTACTTACTGAGATACGAGGCTACAAAGTTGGCACTTAATGCTCACCTGACAGCAACATCAAGTCCTGCCGCTTGTAGAAGTGTTGCCAATATACCATTTTTTCTCATTTTTATATTATTTTATATAATTTTTATGTTCTGATAATTACAATTTATTGTAGTTCTTGTCATTTCATAAAAAAAACTTTGTTCTGACACTAATATTAGGTACTGAAATTGTACTCAAATTGTCACAAACACATTGACAGTTGGACATTTACACCTGCCTTTATCATTTACTATTGTCTAGGAATATACATGTATACAAAGTATTTATAGGTCCCAGCAATGTTTTGGCTACAGGGAGTATAGAAGAAGGAAGAAGTTCCCTTGAAGCAATGTGTAAGACAAATGTCCTTGACAAGCATCCATGGCAGTGATAAGATGAGATAAGCAATGACATTTGATGGGTGCCAGTAAGGGTGCAGAGATAAGATGAGATAGTGCAGAGATAAGACAAGATAAGCTATGACATTTGATGGGCACCAGCGAGGGTGCAGAGATAAGGAGTGACATTTGATGAGCTTGTATCTCTGATTATCTCTGTCTGCTTGTCTCTTTCCGTCTCTCTGTCTGTCTAAGAGAAAGCCACTGTGAACCAACTGGTATTCTTATGCATTATATTTACAAGCACAGTATAGCATTTAGGATTTTATAGGTTATCCTAGGTAATTTACACTATGTATAATTGTATTTGTGTATACCTGTGAGACAGACAAAAAGAGATAGAGACAGATAGACAGACCCTAAACTTGGGGTTAACATCACTTTCCTCTTAAAAGGGGAGTGTTAATATGACATTACATCAGTGAATCCTTGGTGTTTGCCACACTGTTTGCTCTAGCTGGCACTCCCACAAGGTATTAAGGGGTCCCAGATTTTTTTTTTTAATATGGTGCACACTGAGTGTTAACCCTTTCAGGGTCCGTCCCGTAGATCTATGGCTTTACGTTCAGTGTCCAAACCGTAGATCTACGTCATGAGCTCAGCTCACTCTGATAAACTGTGAGTGGTAAATTTGGGCCTAGATATGAGAGAATACAACTATGTGGTATGTGTGCACCACATAAAACAAATCCTGCAGCACACTGTGTATAATGAGAGAAAAAAAACTGAGACCGTGATTTTCGATTAAAACAGCGACTTTGTAGTGTTTTTTCGTATGTTTTTTATAGTTGTATTTGTGATTTCTTGGTCTCATTTGATAGAATGGAAGAAATATTACAGAAATAGAGATAATTTTGATTGGTTTTAGCACTGGAAATGGCTTGAAACTGAGCTCAAAGTGGCGGAAATGTTAAATTTTTGCCAATGTTCAGGAGTAAACAAACGACCTCACACGTCTAATACACACCAGCTGGTGGGTCTAATATACATTCACAAATGTGGTGATGATATTTATACAATTATTACAATATTGCATAACAATAAATCTTCTATTTTTTGGTGTGAATAAAAATTCATTATGTGAATAAAAAATCAAAATGGAATTCATTTGTAAAGCTTCAAAACATAACTAATGAACAGAGGAAATGGTAGTTTAGTGCCAGGAATACCTACATTGTTTATTCTGGACCCTATTTTGAAATTGGAATATTTTGAACTTTGTGTTAAATTGGCCAAATCACCAATTTCCGGTCACTTTATTTTGTAGTTGAAACAGTTGACTTGGCGATTTCTTGTGCTCAATCGATAGAATAGAAGTAATACTAGTGAAATAGCTAAGAACTTGGTCGACTGGAATAATGTAATTGACCTAAAATGGGAGTCAAAGTCGGCAAAATCGCCGATTCGTAAATATCGCTGACACATCAAAATTCACGAGAGCATAATTTCGTCAATTTTCCTTCAAATTTTGTACTTTTTGTTTTATTACATTCACAAAAAGATTCTCTATCATTTCATAAGAAAAAATAACAATTTTTTTTTTAAATTCTTGGACACTGGGGCACCACTTCAGATTTTGGCCTTGGACCCTGAAAGGGTTAAGACCCATTCTATGCTGACCAGGCATCTCAGGCCAATTGTGCCAAATTTGGAGGCAGGAAAAATGAAACGTATATACGTTTGGGGCGCTAGCAGTAAGAACTTATATATACATTTGGACTGTTTACGGGTTAAACCATTCCAGGAAAATTTCCCTTGTGACTGGGGACTGGACAGGTTTCATACGATTGACGACAACGGAGGTAATCAACGAAAACTAAAGCCAAAAAGTCACGAAAAAAGTCAGCCAAAACCAAAATTGGCGATAACCAAGATCGACAAAAACCAAGGGTCCACTATCCATTCTGTAATACTGTGACCAGAACTGTGCAGTATGATCTAAATGAGGCCTAACCAATGACAGAGTTGAAAAATAACCTGAGGACTCCTGTTATTCATGCTTCTTGATATGAAGCCAAGAATTCTATTTGATTCATACTTCTTGATATGAATCCAAGAGTTCTATTCACTTTATTATGAACACTTATGCACTGCTGTCTTGGTTTTAGATTACTTCTAACCAGAACTCCTAAATCTTTCTCGTGATCAGTAAAATTAAGAACTACATTATTTAGTTTATGAGTGTCATGGTTATTTTTCTTTCCAACGCTAAGAACTCTGCATTTGTCTATATTAAACTGCACCTGCCACTTCTCTGACCATTGCATCAGTCTATTCAGATCTTCCTGAAGCACTCGAATGTTCTTGTCAAGAATTAATTCAATGACCTATTTAGGTGCCATTGGCAAACTTGCTTATGTTACTATTTCTTCTCTCATCTATGTCGTTAACGTAAATTGTGTACAATGGGCCCAACACTGACCCCTGTGGAACACCACTTGTGACACATCCCCACAATGATTCCTCTCTGTTTATGCAAACTCTGTTGCCCATCTGTTACCCATGCCTCTATCCGGGAAAAAATATCTTATTCCATGTGGCCCTACTTTCCTTGAGAATCTCCAATGTGGAACTCACAAGTCTTGCTGAAATCCTATCATATTCATTACCATAATCTACCCCTTCAAATACCTTAGTGAAAAAAGTTAGTAAATTTGTAAGGAAGGAACATCCCTTGGTAAAACCAAGCTGAGATTCATTAATCAATTTGTTTCTCAAGGTGACTTCGAATAGTCTTGGCAATTATTGATTCCATTAATTTTCCCACAATGGAGGTTAGGCTTATTGGTGTATAGTTCGAAGCTAAGGACCTGTCTCCTGCTTTGATAGGTATCACATCTGATATTTTCCACCTATCAGACACTATGCACATTTGTAGTGATATGCTGAACAGACTAGCCAAAGGTTTGCTAAGTTTCTCCTTGCATTCCTTTAAAACCCCTACAAACAGTTCATCAGGACCTGGGGATTTGTTAGGTTTTAATTTGTATATTTGTCTGATGATGGTGGACAAGTTTCCTTTTTAGGGTCACTCAATCTTGGTGGGAGATGGCCAATGAGATTTAAAACAAAAATCTGCTTATAACTTGATGTTTCACTGTTCAAAGAAAGTTAAACTAGATAATGTTCTGTACTTATACAATCAAGAGCTATCCCACACGTCCTGTAAACTCCTAGCATTGCAAAATACCATATTTAATACCAGCCCCTTTTTCAACAAAGGGGAAAAAAAAAAAAAAAACACCATTCCTGGCAGTCTCCACAATACACATTTAGTCATTTCAGCTTTCTCCACTAAACTTAACTCATTTATTTATAGCACCACTGATGTTTTAACTGCTATCTGGAATACTAGTGGCATGATGCATCCTCATCTTGACTTCCTGAATACAGAGCACATTATTTTTTTTGACAAATTTTGCACGTAACATAAGAGCAGAGATGTTCTACCAAGAAATTACATCCTTTGGGGCTTAAGAGTCTGTTGTGAGTTCATGAATTTAAGTTGAGACACTGCACACTTAAATTACATCGCAATCAGTTTAGAAGTTACTGTTGTAGACATTAAGTTGCAGATTTCTTAAACTGTTACTACTACATATCTGCTATTTTGACAAACTAACATTTATAGAAAGGTTTATAAAGTAACAGAAACTAAGTATTATTTGCATTGTACAGCCATATTAAAAATTTGTTAGTCACAGTAATTTTGATGCAAGGGTAAATATCCATATCCATACCATTTATAGTGAAAGGATGTTTGTCAAATAGTTCCTACTGTACCAGTATTCACAGTACGCAAGCTGTCAATTCATTAAAATTATTCAATTGTAAAATTTAAGAAGATACCCAGACTCATGGACAACAATAGTGTTATTTCCGGTATTACCATCACCTGAAACATACATGCAGGTATAGTTACACAACCACTAACTCTCCATCTAACTTCTATTATTCCATTCACACTTAACTTTTCAAAAATTTTCAACTAATTGTGGCCGATCTTCCCTCTTAATGACATTTCCCCCAATGCTTCCACATTTAAACATACCATTATCTGTCTAAACCATCTGATGGCATTAGTTCATAATGCATAATAAACTAACTATAAATAAAATTAGGTCTTATATCTTATGTACTATAATGCAGCCTCTTTCCTAGAGTGCACTGCTGTTATCACTACATTTTTCACTCTTTCCTAAATAAAAATGATCCCATTAAAACTAAGAACACCAAAACTATATTTTCAACCATTTTATTCTACAAAATTTAAGTGTTAAAACTAGCATCTCCAGCACCATAAAACGTTCTGCACTATGATAAATCATTTGCTAAAATTAATAAAAAGTAACTAATAATTACCAGAATCTTTTGTTGCAGTCTCTTTGTCCTTTATTGGGGCAACCTCCTCCTCTTTTCCTTCAGCTTCTGAAAAACAATCCAAGATTAATTGGTGGCCCGGTGGTCTGGTGGCTAAAACTCCCGCTCCACACACGGAGGGCCCGGGTTCGATTCCCGGCGGGTGGAAATTCCGACACGTTTCCTTATACCTATTGTCCTGTTCACCTAGCAGCAAATAGGTACCTGAGTGTTAGTCGACTGGTGTGGGTCGCATCCTGGGGGACAAGATTAAGGACCCCAATGGAAATAAGTTAGACAGTCCTCGATGACGCACTGACTTTCTTGGGTTATCCTGGGTGGCTAACCCTCCGGGGTTAAAAATCCGAACGAAATCTTATCTTATCTTAACACTGTGTTCCATATGCTTGTGTGCCTTGACTAAGGATCATGAAGCAAACTTGTGAGACAAACTACTTAGGGAAACGTTATGCAGACATCTGATGAAAAATGATCACGATGTCATTGAAATTAAGCATTTCCACACATTAATAACTGAATGTGAAAAACTTTAGTCAATTCTGCCTAGTTTTTTCCTCCTAATTTAAAAAATACTCAAATACTTGCAAAAATATTTGCAATTTACATATAAGACAGATGAAGGAATAAACCAGGCAACACTTACTGAAAAATGGATAAGGATCAGGACGTCAGTTTCAGGATTGGGAGAGGCTGCCATAAATACACTGTAGTTACAAAAGTAGCATATGCAGTTTAATGTGTACAAATGCAAGTCAAGTCTGGGAAGCTAACCACATGACCCATGACCTAAATAATATAACTATCCAAATGAATATCAATTTCTGGTTTGCAGAAATGTAAAACCTAAGCAAGATTTTAGAAGTTCTTGCAAACTAACTTACTACTGTGTTTGCTTCGCATCAATAATAATAATGATAATTATTTCTACAAGTACATGATACAACTTATACAAGTATAAATCCAAAGGTTATACTACATCTATACATTACACCACTGCAGTCACAGTAAAGTTTACACAAGAACTGGAAAAGGATATTATAATAAAAAAGAAGAGCTAAATCTACAAGGGAGCTGGAAAACGATAAAACTTCGAACTACTTAAAAAAAATTAGGAAAATGGCTGCAGAAACGTTCACTTCCCCTGACTCGTTTTTAATCTATGTCTTAATGCCTCTTGTGCGTTGCATAACTCAACCTAGTACAATGCTGACTTACAGGTCCATTTTTGAAAGCTCTACCCTATAAAATGTTCCCGCCAAATGTATGCCTAATTTCCTTTAGCTGTCATGTTCGTTCCTAAGGGTTAAAAATGTAAGTATTCCAACACCAATAATTACATTACATACGCTGGGCCATTAACCACAGGTTAGATAAACAGTAAACTGTTTTCATAAGTGGCACGTGCGAGGCCTTGCACGTGGCACGTGGCACCAGAATGCAAACAAAGACGCGCCAAGTCCATGGCGGAGGTTATACAACTTTATTTCTTTTTGGCAGTATACAAAATTTGGTTTACAATGTATTATTATTATTATAATCAAAAAGAAGAGCTAAGCCACAAGGGCTATACAGCGGTTTACAATGTAATAATGTATTAAGCACTTAAAAAAAAAAAAAAACTAGCGTGCAGCGCACTTCCGGGAAGACTAATTTTAATGCTTACAGACTACTACTTCTGAACTAGACTGATCATTGTGTAGGAATTTTTAAGGTTATTACATTAAATTTGGTTATTTTGTTAAATGGTTTCACTTGGTTGCGTTTTTTACCATTTGCGTCCATTGAAATAACCACTTAATTTACAATTAAAACTATAATGGCCGAAATTGGGCAAGTAGTGGACGTAAACTAAACAAATTTTATGGAGAACAGTATACAATTGACATTTGAAGGTTGAATTACTGTTTGCCTTTATCAATTACACCTTGTCGGTAATCCCGTCGTTTTAACAAACGCCAGACAGTCGTATGAGGGATAGCAAGTTCTCGGCTGGCATGACGAGTGGACTTGTTCGGGTTACGCAGAAAACTCTCTTGAATTCTTCTCACATTTTCCTCAGAGGTGCGTGGTCGCCCTGTGCTCTTCCCCTTACATAAACAGCCTGTTTCCTCAAATTGTCTGTACCAACGACGAATGCTCTTTGGCATCGGCGGATCAATGCCAAAACGCCGTAGAAATGCTCGCTGCACCGCGATTACGGATTCAGTCCTGCCGTACTGCAGAACGCAAAATGCCTTGTGCTGTGGGGTAGCCATCTTGTGACTAACTGGTGCAGGAGGCTGATGGTGCGCTGGGAGAGGCATCTGGTGGTGCTCAATTCAAACTCTATGCCTCGCCCTTTTAAGTGGTATAACTTTCATTCATGGGCGGTTCGTGGTTGCAGAGATACGGCTATTTCAAATCGGGTCCATCTTTTTGAAACACTATATTACAGCGGTAAGAGAAACGCGTCAATCCCATATCTACAGCTGGCGTAATAATGGATTTCCTGAAGTTTGGTTACGCGCCTTCCATAAAAAAAAATCAACCTGATATTGGTAATTTTAATAAACTTTAGACCAGAACCTAAACTCGACATTCCTCTTAAATATTTTCCCTAGTATGGTACGGAGCTAAACCCTGTGGATAACATTTCTCTTCAGCTCATCCATCCAAACGCAAGTTCTCCGATGTTCCTCTCCTCCCCTTCCGCAATGTATTTACAGCATCAAGTATCTCCAAATTTTGTCATACGTTCAAATAACTTCTAAAACTATTAAATAGTTCTGCATATATAATAAGAATTAAGTATTAAATGTGGAGATAGGTAGCGAGGCGGAGACTGGTGGAGGGAACAGCCGCCGCCAGCATCCCCCCCCACGTGGACCATCTCCTCCACTTACCACCATTTAAGTCAAAATATTGCATTTACAAACATAATCTTCATTAAAACAACACAATTTATAAAATATAGTAACACTGGTACGTGCATACAATTCGATATCAATACCTGTCATAACTTACTTTCAGAATAAATTCAAAAAAATAAAGTAGACATTGTAGATGATCCTGCGCACTACCTTCTACCTCAGCACCTCCATTATCACTGCTCCAGCACACGCCTCTACACTCATACCACCTCCACTACTGCACACTTGACTCCAAAAACCAATGTTGAAGTTATTTTTAAGACTTGTTGTAAGTTATAACTAATCATTGAGAACAATTCTTCCTGACGGTGGGAATCATCCTTCACAAAGGTAGCCATCTTGGATATATCCTTTAAATACTCTGAAATTTGTCTTATAAAAATTGTTATAAGGCGTTAGACTTGATATCAAATGTTTTCTTATTCATACTTAAGTTATAATTAGAAATATCTCAAAAATATGGCTTAAAATAGAAGCAGTGTGGAGTGGCGCCAGAATGTGGATGCGAGTTATCCTCCGTCACTAATTTTAAAATTTAATCACGACCAGACGGCGGGACGAAGTACAACGAACTCCCGCCATTAAAGTTATTCTCATAAAAACTTAGCATTAAACAAATACGAGGTAATGTGGCTACCGGTAAGTCACGGTGCGTTGTTTGCGATGCCACGACCAACACACTGCCACAAGCCCGCCATATTTTATCTTAAAATACACCCCAACATTATAACAACATCCTCGGGAGGTAATGTGCTACAATATACCTTGTGCTCTAGCCTTGGCAGCCTTTCTTCCCTTCTTAACAGGCACAGCTTCCTTTGGTTCAGGCGCCTTCCTGCGTCCACTGCTGCGTGTGGTTGGCATGTTGTGTGTGTGGCGTCTAGCGTCGTACTGACCCTCCTCCATCACCACCACCAAATCCAGCCTCACACATGACACACTTCCACAATTTTCTCTCTTATATCCTCATACCACGATGTAAACCCATCTTTACCTCTCATACTATCACCCTTTATAATACTCTCATTGTTTTAACCCGTGAAATTAAGTGGAGGATAGATAGTGCGGAAATATTCAGTGGCAGGATTACTGATGTGGCAGAGGTGGGGACACTTGGAGCTGGAGTATTGTAGCAAAGACGCCGCCTCTCCTGACTAATATATTATTAATAAGTTTATTTCTATTCTGCGGTATATAGGTAATGTAGTTTGCGTGTAATAATATATTGTTAGGTACAAAAGAAAGCCACTAGCATAGGGAAGCATTTCGGGCAGACTAATCCTAGTGCTTAAACATTACTTAATATACATCCAGCTAACATTAGACTCCGTCACTCTTACTATCAAATTTATCCATAATTCACAGGATCTTAACTTACAACGTCCAGCCGCCTCCCACACATCACCTTATTTGCATTGGCAGAATGCCTTTTGTACTAAATGTTTAACTCAGTGCTGTTAAACATTATTTACGTAACCCTCAGAGATTTGTGTCTAAGTGAAAGTGATTATCAAGAGTGAGCTGTAACTTTCTCGGAGACATTACGCGAATTTATACATATCATTCCTGGTGTAACAGGATATAACCGGTTGCGGACCCCCGCCGGGCTCCCAGCAGCCCTCACATACCCAGAGGACCCAGGATCCCCCTGGCCCCCAGAAACCCCCACAAATTTAGAAGACCCAGGGGCCCCCAAGCTCCCAGGAGCCCTCACATACCCAGAGGACCCAGGAACCCATGAGCTCCCAGGAACCCCTGTGCTCCCAGGAACCCCTGTGCTCCCAGGAACCCCTGTGCTCCCAGGAACCCCTGTACTCCCAGGAACCCCTGGTCTCCTAGGAACCCCTGGTCTCCCAGGAGCCCCCACAAACCAAAGGGATCCAGGGACTCCCGGGTTCCCAGGAGCCCTCACAAACTGAAGAGGACCCAGGAACCCCCGGGCTCACAGGAGTCTCCACAAACCCAGAGGACCCAGGGCTCCCAGGATTATTATAATCATAACTAAGCGCTAAACCCACAAGGGTCTGGGTTCCCAGGAACCTGGAGTTTACCTGGAGAGAGTTCCGGGGGTCAACGCCCCCGTGGCCCGGTCTGTGACCAGGCCTCCTGGTGGATCAGAGCCTGATCAACCAGGCTGTTGCTGCTGGCTGAACGCAAACCAACGTACGAGCCACAGCCCGGCTGGTCAGGAACCGACTTCAGGTGCTTGTCCAGTGCCAGCTTGAAGACTGCCAGGGGTCTGTTGGTAATCCCCCTTATGTATGCTGGGAGGCAGTTGAACAGTCTCGGGCCCCTGACACTTATTGTATGGTCTCTTAACGTGCTAGTGACACCCCTGCTTTTCATTGGGGGGATGTTGCATCGTCTGCCAAGTCTTTTGCTTTCGTAGTGAGTGATTTTCGTGTGCAAGTTCGGTACTAGTCCCTCTAGGATTTTCCAGGTGTATATAATGTATCTCTCCCGCCTGCGTTCCAGGGAATACAGTTTTAGGAACCTCAAGCGCTCCCAGTAATTGAGGTGTTTTATCTCCGTTATGCGCGCCGTGAAGGTTCTCTGTGCATTTTCTAGGTCAGCAATTTCACCTGCCTTGAAAGGTGCTGTTAGTGTGCAGCAATATTCCAGCCTAGATAGAACAAGTGACCTGAAGAGTGTCATCATGGGCTTGGCCTCCCTAGTTTTCGGAGGACTCCTGTCTGTATTATTCTGTGTTGTTTCTCATTAGTGTTTCTGAAACTTTAATGACAATATCAAATTTTATAGCATCAGATTCTACCTGGAGGGTGTTCCAGGGTCAATTCCCCCGCGGCCCAGTCCATGACCAGGCCTCCCGGTGGATCAGGACCTGATCAACTAGGCTGTTACTGCTGGCCGTACGCTGTCCAAACTATGAAATACAGCCCGGCTGGTCAGGAACTGACTTTAGGAACCTACTAGTAACCTCTTGAGTTTATTGGTAATTCCCCTTATTTACGATGGGAGGTTGTTGGTTAGTCTTGGTCTCCTGACACTGTTTTACTTAAAAAATATATAATTATTACCAAATAAAATTAACAATATTTGTTATTCTGTATGAAAAAATTCACCTTTTTATTATAATTTATATAGATAAATGACCAGCTAGCTGGCCCAGTGGCTAACGCGACGGTCTGGAGCTTTGAGACTCTCTGACCTTGGGTTCTATTCCCACCCGTGGTATGGTTTGTTTGCAATTGTGTCTGCGATTTCGTGAGTTACGTTGTTATACCTCCGGCCCTGGAGGTTACCTGGAGGTTATTCCGGGGATCAACGCCCCCGCGGCCCGGTCCACGACCAGGACTCCCGATGGATCAGGGCCTGATCAACTAGGCTGTTACTGCTGGCCGCACGCAGTCCGACGTACGAGCCACAGCCCGGCTGATCCGGCACTGACTTTAGGTATCTGTCCAGCTCTCTCTTGAAGGCAGCCAGGGGTTTATTGGCAATTCCCCTAATGCTTGATGGGAGGCTGTTGAACAGTTTTGGGCCCCGGACACTTATGGTGTTTTCTCTTAGTGTACCAATGGCGCCCCTACTTTTTATTGGCGGCATTTTGCATCGCCTGCCCAGTCTTTTACTTTCGTAGGGAGTGATTTCTGTGTGCAGATTTGGGACCATTCCTTCCAAGATTTTCCAAGTGTAGATTATGATATATCTCTCCCTCCTGCGTTCCAACGAGTACAAGTCAAGTGCTTTCAAGCGTTCCCAGTAGTTAAGGTGCTTGACAGAACTTATACGTGCAGTAAAGGATCTCTGTACACTCTCTAGATCTGCGATTTCACCTGCTTTGTATGGAGATGTTAATGTACAGCAGTATTCCAGCCTAGAGAGAACAAGTGATTTGAAAAGGATCATCATGGGCTTGGCATCTCTCGTTTTGAAAGTTCTCATTATCCATCCTATCATTTTCTTTGCACGTGCGATCGTGGCACTGTTGTGATCCTTGAAAGTGAGATCCTCAGACATTACTACTCCCAGGTCCCTTACATTATTTTTCCGATTTCATCAGACGATACAGAAGAGGGAGTAACTATTATATATGCGAAACAAAAAATGCTAAACGTACCCTTCACAAGTCAGAGGCTTCCTTGCCCCCCCAAAAAGGCCACCAATTACGATCGCCGTCAGGTAAGCTTAGCCTACTTTCTTACTACTGGAGACGAAGACTAACACCAGCTTAAGCTGTGCTCACTCCTCGAAGATGGATCACTTTTACTTGGTGGGATATTCTCCGGGCTGTACTTAGGTAAGTACTACTGCCTCCTAAGCACATAGTGATTCCCTGGAATGATTAAACAGACTAACAAACGTTTAACTAAGTTCTTTTTTAATATTTAAAAAAAAAACTCTTAGAAAGGTCGAGAAGGCCGCATTTCAACTAGACACTAATATCAAGGTTATAAATAATTTAATACCTTGAAATGGAAATCAAAATGTATGTACACTGAGATATACACATTTTTTATACTATCTCCTACACCAGTACCACATACACCATACTTTTTAAGGTACATCTATAGTTATGTATACCATCTTCGTGACAACATCCAAACCATCACAGGTAATAAATTTATAATTGAATTACTTATGAGTTTAGGAGATTTTACACCACGGCCACTACCAGCTTTTCAAATTTCCTCTCATGTTCTGGAATTAATTAAGAGGATATAAATACACTGCTCATATATTAGAACTCTCAAGAATGGATTTACGCTATCCCATAATTTGGATTTAAAAAAGGTTTTAGGGCAGCAATGATTTGATAGTCAATTATTATTATATTCCCAGGAAACTCGTTCATTAAGAATTTTACACAGCCTTGGAAATGAGGCTATCAAATGTGATCCTAGAGGAGGGTAACTCCAATTCTGTGGATGGAGGGCCTTTTACTGCCATTTGAGCACATCCCTGGAAGGTTATTCCCGGTATTCTCCCGGCCCGGGTCTTTTCCAAGTAGTGGTGACCCGGCCTTGGCTCCCTATCTGAGGAGTGTCTCGGGACTTAAGTCTCCCATGGGAGGAGGTATAGTACCTCCTCATCTTTGGGACCAAGTGTCCCCAGACCTAGCCACATTCCCCGCCCTCACGGGGCTCGTAGAGAGAAGCTAGGCCTCTGGTCTGCCATCTACCCCCCCTCAAAGGGGCTCGTGGGGATGGCAGTCTTATGAGCTGCAGATGGTAGCAAGCTCAGGTCTCTCTTGACCTTCAAGATGTCATAATACTAGTACTGATGTCATAATACTAGTACTGATGTCGTAATACTAGTACTGATGAGATTTTTAAGATTACAAAGATTCCGGCTCTCATAATTAGTTTGTCATGTACTTTGGGCATAAATAGTGCATCATTATGTCATTTGGGGAATATTCGAATTGTTCAGTAGTTTGTAGGACCACCATTCCCCAGGATGCGACCCACAGCGATCGACTAACTCTCAGGTACCTTTTTACTGAGGGTTAATGGGGACAGTGGGTATGAGGAGATTGGCCCATATATCTCGACCTGCCCGGTAAGTTAAATATTATATTCATGGGGAAGCGCTAAACCAGGAAGAGTTATGTAACGCTTAGGGAATGAGAGACAATCAGGTTTGATCTGGGGAAGGGAAGGAGAGATTCCAATTCCTCGAATCATGAACCCTTCGCCAGCACCCCTCTCCCTCCTTCCCAAGAAATATTCAAGATATTTAACTTATAGTTACTTCCTCCGAAGACGTGTGTAAATGCACGAAAGTACTCAGGCCATTTTCTTGTAATATTTTCACTGGTCACGTATTTTTTGTGATTTCTTTTCATATGTATACCCGTGAACAGGGCAGAAATGCTTAGGCATTTCTGCCCGAAATACCCAGGCATGCTAGTGGCCCTCTTTGTAAAATAAAGATTTTTATTTATATTTTTTTTTGATTTGAGGTGTATATTTGTAAATGAATATACAGTGAGTGTTTATTTTCATCTCTGAGGGATTATTCTTGATGTAAATTCACATCTGAAATCCAGTCTCAATAATCCATGGACATTATATAGGCTAACATACAATTTACATTTAGGCAATAACAAATAATCTAATGATATTGTACTTAACAATGGATTTTAATTAGTAATAAGTAGCCTGTTTAATCTTCGTTACTGCTTGATCATATTAATTCTTAGCCTATCAGCACATTTTTTTTAATGGAGGTGTTCATTGTGAATTTGTACATTAATGGATATTGAAAATAACTTGATACTCAAAAACTGTTACATGTTTGGTAATGTTACTACAGGAAATAGTAAACAAATAAGGGAAGTGAAGCCTCAGAGGTTGGAGGGAGGCAGATTTACTGGATAATAATGTAAAGCACTACAGGATTACCCGCACGGGTAAAGTCCTACAAGTGTGAAGTTATTTTTGTGATCACCAATAGTGAAGTGATGTTCACCTCACCTTCACCTTCACCTTCACCCTCACCTTCACATCATTTCCCTTTCCCAAGTACGTGAATCGTAAATATAAAAAGAATCGAAATTGACCAAATAAAGCGTCTATACTTCAATAAATAGCAACAAACTACTAATAATTAAAAACTAATTACATTTTTCGTCATTTTAAAAGTATTGTTAGGGAAGAGAGATGAAGTTCAGTTGTTACTCTTAAGTGTTAAGAGTCAAGCGTCGTCACCTCCACTAAAGGTCTCTATACATTTTCTCTTTTAAATTTAATTTATTTCTGATAAAACAGATGTGTGGATCTAGTCTAAGTATATGTAGGTAGCAATGAAGAGGAGGATTATGCTGATGCATAAACAGAAGCTTGAAATTATACGTTTGAGTGGTTTTATTGTGAAACTTGTGATTTGTAAGCTTAATTTCAAATATAAAACAGCAAAAATATCAAATTTTACTTCTTAAGATACTATGGCTTCAGGTAGTAGTTGTAGTAGGACACTGAATCCAACCAGATACAGGAATGTGGTTGACTACTACAGGTAAGTCAAGAAATAATGTGGATGGTGTGTACCCAGGGTAAGAACGAGGTCATTATTGTATTACTCCAGGAGGGTGTTGTATGGCCCTTTCTAGTTTAGGAATGTTGGTCTGAGACCGGACAATGATCTCTGGAACCATTATTATATATACCATTGTTAATGCATTTTTTATAACCCTTGTTTGGTAGTGCCCGTTGGATTGTAACAAAGGTAGGTATCTTCTTGCCTCCTTCCCACCCTTTCTTTCGTGTGCATCCTGGTGAAAGGCTCCTGATTCAAGGAACTGGAACTACCTTACCCCTTCCTAGTATCAAATCTGATTACCTCCCATTTCCCAGGCAACGTATGATCTTCACAAGCCTAGCGCTTAAATATAATAATAATAATAATAATAGTAATAATAATATAGCTTTCTGCACCCCTCAAGGGAGGTTCCTTGACGTGGTGAGGGGCTTTTGATCTAGGGAATTGGATCTGTGCTCCAGTTCCCAGAATTAAGCATGAATATCTTCCATCCCCCCACAGGTGCTGTATAATCCTACGGGTTTAGCGCTTCCCCATAATAATAATAATAATAATAATAATAATAATAATAATAATAATAATAATAATAATAATAATATAGGTTTCTGGACAATGAAAGGATAGCAGGCCCACTACTGGTCCTTGCAAGACAGGTCCTACTTACGCTACACCAGTTCCACTACGTATCTGTTCAACCTGTTTTTATAGCTTTCCGAAGTATTTGCTTCATTTTGTTTCACTCATCTGCAACTGTTGTCAAAACTATAAAGGACACCAACTGTGACCATAGTGTCTCATTCCACAGCCCCAGAAGCTGTCATGGTACATCTGCTCTCATATCCTTTAAAACCAGATAATCCATTAACCCAGGATAAGTCGTAATGAACGAATATAAATGAATAAACAAAATACTCGGTGGAGCTCGAACCGTGGTCCATATATATGCGAGACCCAACGCTGGAAGCCTAAAAAATAAATGGTTATAACTGACCATAATTTTTAAAGGGTGGGCCTGTAAGCCAGCGGAAGGCCTCGGTCAGATGACCAAAAGCTCAAAAGGCAGGTAATCAAATGACTAAGACCCACGTCAGGAAACACTTGTCCTATTTCCTGGCGAACCTTACCTAACCTAACTGGAAGCCTAACAGTAGCGTGTCTGCCTGGTGAATAGTGGAAGGAGAATTGATTCTCCAGTCCTTCCCTTCAATGGAGGGTTCTTAATTCACGGAATTAAGCTATCTTTCATTTAATTGGATCAAACCTATCTTTCATTCCCCAGGCGCTTAACGACCCTTAATAAAATGGTTTATCATTTCCCATAAATATAATAAATCAGCCACGTCTTGCGTTGAATAACCCACACAGGTTTAGCGCTTGATAAAATAGATCGAATGATGCTAAAATTAGAATAAAATAAATCTAAATATAGTTTGCTTCGGATACTTTTTTAGTCGATTTTTAAATTAAAATATACAATTCTCCCCGGGCTCAAAAAGGACTTGCTTAGGTTAGCAGTTCTATTATGAACTCCATTACCAATTATGTGAGTAGTGGTGAAAAAATTAAACTGGTATAATATTAGGATTGGACTCCTGATGTGCTGTCGACTTACAAAGTTAAATTACTTATGAACTGTCTATCAGAGTAATTAGTCACATAATTCAGAGTGGAATGCTAACAATTTCAGCATTATTCAATCAAAAGTTGGAACATTTACAATGTAGCATATAGGTTATTAATTAATGTACCACAGTTATTAATGTACTAGGTTACTGGCTACTGTCCCAGCCTCTGGGTCGTAGTCATTTATAACATGCTTCGGAATTTTAGATTTTTAATAAGTCATTATGGATGAAATATATGAAAATATCTGAACCTTTGTGAGGGAACTTAGAAATCTTGAGAAATTTTATATGCTGTTGGGAGTGCACCTGGAGGGTGTTCCGGGGGTCAACGCCCCTGCGGCCCGGTCCATGACCAGGCCTCGTGGTGGATCAGGGCCTGATCAACCAGGTTCTTACTGCTGGTCGCACGAATATACATTTGAGAAACTTGGAACAACTTGGCGGAGGGTGCAAGAATAATTTTGCTGACAGGTTACGTGTTTAATCTACGCCAATTAGTTGTGCAACCTTCACTTGCAGTTACAGTAGTGTCTCAGGCAGCTGATAAACCCAGAACCTCTCCTTCAATGGACGGCAGGGGAAGGGGAATTCTTTCTGGTGAAAAACTCGCAGTCCAAGGAACTGGAGCTACCCTCATCACCTTATTCTTTTTTATGTTCACTTTCAACTTTCTACCTTTACACACATTCCCAAATTCGTCCACCAACCTTTGCAACTTTAGAATCTCCCATAAGCACAGTATCATTAGCAAAAAGTAACTGTCACTTCCCATTTTGTATTTAATTTCATATAATTTAATCCCACCCCTCTCCCGAACACCCTAGCATTTACTTCTTTTACAACCCCATCTATAAATATATTAAACAACCATGGTGACATTACACATCCCTGTCTAAGACCTACTTTTACCGGGAAGTATTCTCCCTCTCTTCTACAAACCCTAACCTGAGCCTCACTATCCTCATAAAAACTCTTAACAGCATTTAGTAACTTACCACCTATTCCATATACTTGCAACATCTGCCACATTGCTCCTCTATCCACTCTATCATATGCCTTTTCTAAATCCATAAATGCAATAAAAACTTCCCTACCTTTATCTAAATACTGTTTTCTTCTTTGCTTTGTTAGGTTTATGAGAGCCACTGACAGCATAAGCCGTATGGGCTTCTCGATGGTACGAGGAAAAATTGTTGCCGAAGGCTGAGCGATGACAGAAAAGGAACAAAAGTTCCTTTGTAAATATAGAAACTTTTAGTTTCCAATTAGATCCGGTGGACGTCCTTGTCAAGCCCCGGCACAGAGGGACGCCCACTCTCATCCGGTGGACGTCCTTGTCAAGCCCCAGCACAGAGGGACGCCCACTCTCATCCGGTGGACGCCCTTGTCAAGCCCTGGCACAGAGGGACGCCTACACTCATCCGGTGGACGTTCTTGTCAAGCCTCAGCACAGAGGGATGCCCACACTCATCCGGTGGATGCCCTTGTCAAGCCCCAGCACAGAGGGACGCCCACACTCATCCGGTGGACGCCCTTGTCAAGCCTCAGCACAGTGGGATGCCCACACTCATCCGGTGGACGCCCTTGTCAAGCCCTGGCACAGAGGGACGCCCACACTCATCCGGTGGACGCCCTTGTCAAGCCTCAGCACAGAGGGATGCCCACACTCATCCGGTGGACGTCCTTGTCAAGCCCCAGCAGAGAGGGACGCCCACACTCATCCGGTGGACGTCCTTGTCAAGCCTCAGCACAGAGGGATGCCCACACTCATCCGGTGGACGCCCTTGTCAAGCCCCAGCAGAGAGGGACGCCCACACTCATCAAGTCAAGCCTCAGCACATGCCCACACTCAGACGCCCTTGTCAAGCCCCAGCAGAGAGGGACGCCCACACTCATCCGGTGGACGCCCTTGTCAAGCCCCAGCACAGAAGGACGCCCACACTCATCCGGTGGACGCCCTTGTCAAGCCCCAGCACAGAGGGACGCCCACACTCATCCGGTGGACGCCCTTGTCAAGCCCCAGCACAGAGGGACGCCCACACTCATCCGGTGGACGTCCTTGTCAAGCCCCAGCACAGAGGGACGCCCACACTCATCCGGTGGACGCCCTTGTCAAGCCCCAGCACAGAAGGACGCCCACACTCATCCGGTGGACGCCCTTGTCAAGCCCCAGCACAGAGGGACGCCCACACTCATCCGGTGGACGCCCTTGTCAAGCCCCAGCACAGAGGGACGCCCACACTCACACCTGAGTTCAGTAACTAACTTCACACCAAAGACCGATCAAGAATTATCCGCAGAGCGGAAAAAATGGAGCTGGCTAAAGTAAGCCGATGAACAGGTGCCCCTCCTGTAGTGCCAGGTGCCCCTCCTGTAGTGCCAGGTGTCCCTCCTGTAGAGTGCCCGGCGGGCTAAATAGATGAGGACAAACGTCCCAGTGAGAACGGTGGAAATTTGTCACTAATACTCAGGCGAGAGAGACGTCCACACCCGACGAAGGTTAGTGCAGAAGTCCATCTTAATACTGTTCACATATATGCTTCAATGTAAACACTTGATCTACACATCCACTATCCACTCTAAAACCTCCTCGTTCATCCGCAATTCTACATTCTGTCTTGCCTCTAATTCTTTCAATAATAACCCTACCGTACACTTTTCCTAGTATACTCAGTAAACTTTGTATATATATATATATATATATATATATATATATATATATATATATATATATATATATATATATATATATATATATATATATATATATATATATATATATATATATATATATATATATATATATAAATATATATATATATATATATATATATATATATATATATATATATATATATATATATATATATATGCAAAACAACCACTCTGAAAGAATAGAGAAATTCCAAGCGCTTTCGTGACTACTATATATATATATATATATATATATATATATATATATATATATATATATATATATATATATATATATATATATATATATATATAATATATATATATATATATATATATATATATATATATATATATATATATATATATATATATATATATATATATATATAGAGATATAGAGAGAGAGAGAGAGAGAGAGAGAGAGAGTATGCTCCACTTTCTTGGTTTGCCTGCCCGCCCTCTCATCTGCGACTGCTTGACAGAGTAGAGAACAGAGCAAGACGTCACATCTCTCGCCTGGACCCATCCTGGATAGATCTGTCATTTCAGCAAAGCCTTCAACACAGGAGGGATGTGGGTGGCCTTACTGTTATGTACATTGGCAAAGTACCACACTTGGATCCACTTCGAGGACGGCGTGAAACAAGCTTTTATGCCACAAGACGGGCAGCCAGCAGCAACTTCACTCTGGCTGTACCCTTCTCCAGAACATCACTCCATCTGAGATCATATATACCCAGGATGACTCGAGTATGGAACACATTCGTACAGCATAATGATGTCAACGAGATAAAGTCAGTTGACCAGATGGAAATGCTGACCCACAGATGGCTCCAACTTCATCCTGTTCCTTACTTGTATGTCTCATAACAATACAAATACTTGTATGTTTCATAACAATAAAAATATTTGTATGTTTCATAACAATAAAAATACTTGTATGTCTCATAACAATAAAAATGCTTTCAAATGAGCTGATGTAGGTAACAGCTCTTAGCTTGTCAATAAAGTTAGGAATCCTTAACCTGTAAATAGTTTGTCAATAAAGCTAGGGATCCATAACCTTGTCAAACCCTGTGTAAAAGTGAGTCATGTATGTACTCACCTATTTATAGTTGCAGGATCGATATCGTCATAACTTCTTACCCAGCCTTCTCCCTGGTCACTACTAGGTCCACTATTTCTGTGGAGAAATTTTCTCCAGGAGGGGGGTATCAGCCCCCTTCAGCCCTTTCAGCCCCTTCAGCCCCTTTCAGCCCTGAGTGGCCAAGCCCTCAGAAGGGGCGAGCGTCTTGTTTACTGCTAGAGTGAGTAATTGATCACAGATGCTATGCCACGTAGTCAAGTGACCTCTGCTCCTTGCAGCGGTGTTGCAAAGTGTACTTTTATAAGAGACAGTACATCTCTTACTTAGCAGGACAATTAAGGAAAATCCTGCTCCCACTTTATTACACATAGCTGGTAAGGCCAAAATTCTCAACAATTTCCCTGTATGTGTATATATGTATAGTTTCAACATATATACACAGAAGATTATGAGCAGCTCTCAGCTATTTTGTAAGAGGTTTTTATGTCACAAAATACCCAGAACTCACCACGTGGAGGTGGCTGCTCGTCGAGCTCCTTTTTTTTAATATATATATTTTTTTAATATATATATATATATATATATATATATATATATATATATATATATATATATATATATATATATATATATATATATATATATAATAAATAAATAAAGTTCCTTGTTTTCAAATAAAAGAAAATAAGATTTTTTAATTACAAAATAGATGTTCTTATGCTTAAATTAAAATAAAACTCATAAAAAGAACTTGTAGTTTCCTTTGGTGAGAAAGTGAGCCAAGGTCTCACTCCATTATGTTAGGTTCTGGTTCATTTATGTTACCATATGTACAAGCCAGTGCGGTGTACAAGGCGTAGTACAAGAATAAATATCTCGAACAAGACCCAGCTAATGCGTCACCCCGTTGTGGGACATCGGTCACTGTTGCGGCGTCAGTCACTGTTGCGGCGTCGGTCACTTTTGCGGCGTCAGTCACTGTTGCGGCGTCGGTCACTGTTGCGGCGTCAGTCACTGTTGCGGCGTCAGTCACTGTTGCGGCGTCAGTCACTGTTGCGGCGTCGGTCACTGTTGCGGCGTCGGTCACTGTTGCGGCGTCAGTCACTGTTGCAGCGTCGGTCACTGTTGCAGCGTCGGTCATTGTTGCGGCGTCGGTCACTGTTGCGGCGTCGGTCACTGTTGCAGCGTCGGTCACTGTTGCGGCGTCAGTCACTGTTGCGGCGTCGGTCATTGTTGCAGCGTCGGTCATTGTTGCGGCGTCAGTCACTGTTGCGGCGTCGGTCATTGTTGCGGCGTCGGTCACTGTTGCAGCGTCGGTCATTGTTGCGGCGTCAGTCACTGTTGCGGCGTCGGTCATTATTGCGGCGTCGGTCACTGTTGCAGCGTCGGTCATTGTTGCGGCGTCGGTCACTGTTGCGGCGTCGGTCACTGTTGCAGCGTTGGTCAATGTTGCGGTCTTGGCCTGTGACGGGGTCGTGACCTGTGGTGGAGTCTTGGTCTGTGGTGAGGTTTCGGCCTGTGCTGTATTTGAAGGAATGAAGGAAGGAAGAGAAGGAGGCGAAGGAAGAGAAGAGGGGGGAGGAAGAGAGGGAGGGGAAGGAAGAGAATGAGAGAAAGGAAAAGAGGGATGGGAAGGAATAGAGGAAGAGGAAGGAATAGATGGAGGGGAAGGAAGAGAGGGAGGGAAAGGAAGAGAGGGAGGGGAAGAAAGAGAGGGAGGGGAAGGAAGAGAGGGAGGGGAAGGAAGAGAGGGAGGGAAAGGAAGAGAGGGAGGGGAAGGAATAGAGGGAGGGGAAGAAAGAGAGGGAGGGAAAGTAAGAGAGGGAGGGGAAGGAATAGAGGGAGAGGAAGGAAGAGATGGAGGGGAAGGAATAGAGGGAGGGGAAGGAAGAGAGGGAGGGGAAGGAAGAGAGGGAGGGGAAAGAAGAGAGGGAGGGGAAGGAATTGAGGGAGGGGAAGGAAGATATGGAGGGGAAGGAAGAGAGGGAGTGGAAGGTGGGGTCTTGGCGTCTGTTTCTGGAGAGTCATACACAGAAACATTGTCACAGGTCCTTCCTGAAGTCTGGTTGAGGCTGTCAGCAACTGGTTGGCTTTTCATTGATTTGAAAGGATTTATAACAAATTCTAACCATTCAATAACCTCCTGTATAGTTGGCCTTCTGAACCACTGAGAGTGCATCATTTTATCTATCAGGTTTAGTAAGACTGGAGGCCAGTCTATTTTCTTCTTGCACAGGTAATGTCCAATTTGTTTAGCCATGAGATGGCCCAAGGAATAAACATCACCTTGTGGTGTGCAAGGGTCACCAAAAAAAACTTCTGGAGCATAGTGTGGAAACCTGGCATGGTCGTCCTCAGTGTGAACCCATCCCATGCGACATCCTTTCCTTTTGGCGTGACCCAAATCTATGATATTTACCTGGAGGAGGCCCTCTTCAGGCTCATTGATGAGTATGTTATCACCCTTTAAATCATTATGGATGTATCCATGTGCATGGATCTCCTGGAGATCTTTGGCCACTTGGATAAATATCAAAATTAACACATGTAGGGAAAGATTTTGACTGTGTTTTAGAAAGTCGTGTAGGGTAGTGCCTCCCCTGAAGGAAATTACCATTGCGGGGAAGTTGCTGCAGAAGCATTCTAATAGAGGAGCTCCGCCAGCTCCTTTCAAAACACTCAGAATCTTCGCCTCCTCTTCATAGGCTCGTGCATCCTCTAGGCACCTGCCCAGTTTCAAGCAGGCGTACTCACCGTCAAAAGCAACTTTATACACGGTCCCGCTAACACCAGAACCCAGCCGGGATCTGCATTCTAGTTCACACAAGATGAACATTTCATCATACGTGAAAACTAAATCCTCAAAGCCCTTGTACATTTTTGAAGTGTATTTTTCTATTTCTTATAAATATTACTAGACTTAAGTACTTGCTTTACAAGAACTGTTAATCTACAATATATTATAATATCAAAGCTAATAAAGTGGTGATTATATCACAAACGCCAGAAATATAGTTAATTTGGAATTCCAAACAAAATATCTCTCAAAGAGTATTATTATTAATATACTTATATGGAAGTATTAAATGTTAGAGATAACAATATTACTGAGTGATACTGATGAGGTAATATTTTTATCACAAATACCAGAAATATAGTTAATTTGGAATTCCAAAAACATTATTATTATTATTATCTAAGGAAATGCTAAATACCTGTGTGATGGTAATATTTTTACATTTCTTTTCTTCTTCTCCTTACCAACAGCCAAAACATTCTTAATCATGTACTAGCCTCGTGTCAGGACCTGGGGTTAATAATCTCAGGGGATAAAACAAAGATACTCAACAGACGTCCTCCTCGGCAGAGAGGCACAGTTCGTCAGATCCAGTTGCATGATGGGTCTCTTCTAGAATATGTAAGCAGATACAGGTATCTAGGCTTTGAGGTTCCACTACTTGGACCTGTTGTAACGAGACTGTCGCCAATACAAAGAAAGGCTGAGAGCACTTAGAGTTGTGGCTGGGTTTCACCCCAGGTATGGTGCTAATGTTAAAATTGTGAAAATGATGTATCTTGCTTATATAAGATCATTGGTTGATTATGCGGCGCCACTACTTGCACTCGTGTCTGACTGGAAGCTTGGAGGGCTGGAAAAACTGCAAAACGAAGCAATGAGGATCATCCTAAGATGCCCTCGTACTGCCAAAATTTTAAATATGCGGAAAGAACTTAATATTCCAAGCATTAGAGATCGTGTTACTGAAAGAAATATCCTTATTGGGGTCAATATGCTTATGGAGCTGGCTAAAGTAAGCCGATGAACAGGTGCCCCTCCTGTAGTGCCAGGTGCCCCTCCTGTAGTGCCAGGTGTCCCTCCTGTTGAGTGCCCGGCGGGCTAAATAGATGAGGACAAACGTCCCAGTGAGAACGGTGGAAATTTGTCACTAATACTCAGGCGAGAGAGACGTCCACACCCGACGAAGGTTAGTGCAGAAGTCCATCTTAATACTGTTCACATATATGCTTCAATGTAAACACTTGATCTACACATCCACTATCCACTCTAAAACCTCCTCGTTCATCCGCAATTCTACATTATATATATATATATATATATATTTATTATTTTTATTATTATCACACTGGCCGATTCCCACCAAGGCAGGGTGGCCCGAAAAAGAAAAACTTTCACCATCATTCACTCCATCACTGTCTTGCCAGAAGGGTGCTTTACACTACAGTTTTTAAACTGCAACATTAACACCCCTCCTTCAGAGTGCAGGCACTGTACTTCCCATCTCCAGGACTCAAGTCCGGCCTGCCGGTTTCCCTGAATCCCTTCATAAATGTTACTTTGCTCACACTCCAACAGCACGTCAAGTATTAAAAACCATTTGTCTCCATTCACTCCTATCAAACACGCTCACGCATGCCTGCTGGAAGTCCAAGCCCCTCGCACACAAAACCTCCTTTACCCCTTCCCTCCAACCCTTCCTAGGCCGACCCCTACCCCGCCTTCCTTCCACTACAGACTGATACACTCTTGAAGTCATTCTGTTTCGCTCCATTCTCTCTACATGTCCGAACCACCTCAACAACCCTTCCTCAGCCCTCTGGACAACAGTTTTGGTAATCCCGCACCTCCTCCTAACTTCCAAACTACGAATTCTCTGCATTATATTCACACCACACATTGCCCTCAGACATGACATCTCCACTGCCTCCAGCCTTCTCCTCGCTGCAACATTCATCACCCACGCTTCACACCCATATAAGAGCGTTGGTAAAACTATACTCTCATACATTCCCCTCTTTGCCTCCAAGGACAAAGTTCTTTGTCTCCACAGACTCCTAAGTGCACCACTCACTCTTTTTCCCTCATCAATTATATGATTCACCTCATCTTTCATAGACCCATCCGCTGACACGTCCACTCCCAAATATCTGAATACATTCACCTCCTCCATACTCTCTCCCTCCAATCTGATATTCAATCTTTCATCACCTAATCTTTTTGTTATCCTCATAACCTTACTCTTTCCTGTATTCACCTTTAATTTTCTTCTTTTGCACACCCTACCAAATTCATCCACCAATCTCTGCAGCTTCTCTTCAGAATCTCCCAAGAGCACAGTGTCATCAGCAAAGAGCAGCTGTGACAACTCCCACTTTGTGTGTGATTCTTTATCTTTTAACTCCACGCCTCTTGCCAAGACCCTCGCATTTACTTCTCTTACAACCCCATCTATAAATATATTAAACAACCACGGTGACATCACACATCCTTGGCTAAGGCCTACTTTTACTGGGAAAAAATTTCCCTCTTTCCTACATACTCTAACTTGAGCCTCACTATCCTCGTAAAAACTCTTCACTGCTTTCAGTAACCTACCTCCTACACCATATACTTGCAACATCTGCCACATTGCCCCCCTATCCACCCTGTCATACGCCTTTTCCAAATCCATAAATGCCACAAAGACCTCTTTAGCCTTATCTAAATACTGTTCACTTATATATTTCACTGTAAACACCTGGTCCACACACCCCCTACCTTTCCTAAAGCCTCCTTGTTCATCTGCTATCCTATTCTCCGTCTTACTCTTAATTCTTTCAATAATAACTCTACCATACACTTTACCAGGTATACTCAGCAGACTTATCCCCCTATAATTTTTGCACTCTCTTTTATCCCCTTTGCCTTTATACAAAGGAACTATGCATGCTCTCTGCCAATCCCTAGGTACCTTACCCTCTTCCATACATTTATTAAATAATTGCACCAACCACTCCAAAACTATATCCCCACCTGCTTTTAACATTTCTATCTTTATCCCATCAATCCCGGCTGCCTTACCCCCTTTCATTTTACCTACTGCCTCACGAACTTCCCCCACACTCACAACTGGCTCTTCCTCACTCCTACAAGATGTTATTCCTCCTTGCCCTATACACGAAATCACAGCTTCCCTATCTTCATCAACATTTAACAATTCCTCAAAATATTCCCTCCATCTTCCCAATACCTCTAACTCTCCATTTAATAACTCTCCTCTCCTATTTTTAACTGACAAATCCATTTGTTCTCTAGGCTTTCTTAACTTGTTAATCTCACTCCAAAACTTTTTCTTATTTTCAACAAAATTTGTTGATAACATCTCACCCACTCTCTCATTTGCTCTCTTTTTACATTGCTTCACCACTCTCTTAACCTCTCTCTTTTTCTCCATATACTCTTCCCTCCTTGCATCACTTCTACTTTGTAAAAACTTCTCATATGCTAACTTTTTCTCCCTTACTACTCTCTTTACATCATCATTCCACCAATCGCTCCTCTTCCCTCCCGCACCCACTTTCCTGTAACCACAAACTTCTGCTGAACACTCTAACACTACATTTTTAAACCTACCCCATACCTCTTCGACCCCATTGCCTATGCTCTCATTAGCCCATCTATCCTCCAATAGCTGTTTATATCTTACCCTAACTGCCTCCTCTTTTAGTTTATAAACCTTCACCTCTCTCTTCCCTGATGCTTCTATTCTCCTTGTATCCCATCTACCTTTTACTCTCAGTGTAGCTACAACTAGAAAGTGATCTGATATATCTGTGGCCCCTCTATAAACATATACATCCTGAAGTCTACTCAACAGTCTTTTATCTACCAATACATAATCCAACAAACTACTGTCATTTCGCCCTACATCATATATTGTATACTTATTTATCCTCTTTTTCTTAAAATATGTATTACCTATAACTAAACCCCTTTCTATACAAAGTTCAATCAAAGGGCTCCCATTATCATTTACACCTGGCACCCCAAACTTACCTACCACACCCTCTCTAAAAGTTTCTCCTACTTTAGCATTCAGGTCCCCTACCACAATTACTCTCTCACTTGGTTCAAAGGCTCCTATACATTCACTTAACATCTCCCAAAATCTCTCTCTCTCCTCTGCATTCCTCTCTTCTCCAGGTGCATACACGCTTATTATGACCCACTTCTCGCATCCAACCTTTACTTTAATCCACATAATTCTTGAATTTACACATTCATATTCTCTTTTCTCCTTCCATAACTGATCATTTAAAATTACTGCTACCCCTTCCTTTGGTCTAACTCTCTCAGATACTCCAGATTTAATCCCATTTATTTCCCCCCACTGAAACTCTCCTACCCCCTTCAGCTTTGTTTCGCTTAGGGCCAGGACATCCAACTTCTTTTCATTCATAACATCAGCAATCATCTGTTTCTTGTCATCCGCACTACATCCACGCACATTTAAGCATCCCAGTTTTATAAAGTTTTTCTTCTTCTCTTTTTTAGTAAGTGTTTACAGGAGAAGGGGTTACTAGCCCATTGCTCCCGGCATTTTAGTCGCCTCATACGACACGCATGGCTTACGGAGGAAAGATTCTTTTCCACTTCCCCATGGACAATAGAAGAAATAAAGAAGAACAAGAGCTATTTAGAAAAAGGAGAAAAACCTAGATGTATGTATATATATATGCATGTGCGTGTCTGTGAAGTGTGACCAAAGTGTAAGTAGGAGTAGCAAGATATCCACGTTATCTAGCGTGTTTATGAGACAGAAAAAGAAACCAGCAATCCTACCATCATGCAAAACAGTTACAGGTTTCTGTTTCACAGTCATCTGGCAGGACGGTAGTACTTCCCTGGGTGGTTGCTGTCTACCAACCTACTACCTACATATATATATATATATATATATATATATATATATATATATATATATATATATATATATATATATATATATATATATATATATATATATATATATATATATATATATATATATAGAGAGAGAGAGAGAGAGAGAGAGAGTATGCTCCACTTTCTTGGTTTGCCTGCCCGCCCTCTCATCTGCGACTGCTTGACAGAGTAGAGAACAGAGCAAGACGTCACATCTCTCGTTTGGACCCATCCTGGATAGATCTGTCATTTCAGCAAAGCCTTCAACACAGGAGGGATGTGGGTGGCCTTACTGTTATGTACATTGGCAAAGTACCACACTTGGATCCACTTCGAGGACAGCGTGAAACAAGCTTTTATGCCACAAGACGGGCAGCCAGCAGCAACTTCACTCTGGCTGTACCCTTCTCCAGAACATCACTCCATCTGAGATCATATATACCCAGGATGACTCGAGTATGGAACACATTCGTACAGCATAATGATGTCAACGAGATAAAGTCAGTTGACCAGATGGAAATGCTGACCCACAGATGGCTCCAACTTCATCCTGTTCCTTACTTGTATGTCTCATAACAATACAAATACTTGTATGTTTCATAACAATAAAAATATTTGTATGTTTCATAACAATAAAAATACTTGTATGTCTCAACAATAAAAATGCTTTCAAATGAGCTGATGTAGGTAACAGCTCTTAGCTTGTCAATAAAGTTAGGAATCCTTAACCTGTAAATAGTTTGTCAATAAAGCTAGGGATCCGTAACCTTGTCCAAACCCTGTGTAAAAGTGAGTCATGTATGTACTCACCTATTTATAGTTGCAGGATCGATATCGTCATAACTTCTTACCCAGCCTTCTCCCTGAGTGGCCAAGCCCTCAGAAGGGGCGAGCGTCTTGTTTACTGCTAGAGTGAGTAATTGATCACAGATGCTATGCCACGTAGTCAAGTGACCTCTGCTCCTTGCAGCGGTGTTGCAAAGTGTATTTTTATAAGAGACAGTACATCTCTTACTTAGCAGGACAATTAAGGAAAATCCTGCTCCCACTTTATTACACATAGCTGGTAAGGCCAAAATTCTCAACAATTTCCCTGTATGTGTATATATGTATAGTTTCAACATATATACACAGAAGATTATGAGCAGCTCTCAGCTATTTTGTAAGAGGTTTTTATGTCACAAAATACCCAGAACTCACCACGTGGAGGGGGCTGCTCGACGAGCTCCATTTATTTAATATATATATATATATATATATATATATATATATATATATATAATAAATAAATAAAGTTCCTTGTTTTCAAATAAAAGAAAATAAGATTTTTTAATTACAAAATAGATGTTCTTATGCTTAAATTAAAATAAAACTCATAAAAAGAACTTGTAGTTTCCTTTGGTGAGAAAGTGAGCCAAGGTCTCACTCCATTATGTTAGGTTCTGGTTCATTTATGTTACCATATGTACAAGCCAGTGCGGTGTACAAGGCGTAGTACAAGAATAAATATCTCGAACAAGACCCAGCTAATGCGTCACCCCGTTGTGGGACATCGGTCACTGTTGCGGCGTCAGTCACTGTTGCGGCGTCGGTCACTTTTGCGGCGTCAGTCACTGTTGCGGCGTCGGTCACTGTTGCGGCGTCAGTCACTGTTGCGGCGTCAGTCACTGTTGCGGCGTCAGTCACTGTTGCGGCGTCGGTCACTGTTGCGGCGTCGGTCACTGTTGCGGCGTCAGTCACTGTTGCAGCGTCGGTCACTGTTGCAGCGTCGGTCATTGTTGCGGCGTCGGTCACTGTTGCGGCGTCGGTCACTGTTGCAGCGTCGGTCACTGTTGCGGCGTCAGTCACTGTTGCGGCGTCGGTCATTGTTGCAGCGTCGGTCATTGTTGCGGCGTCAGTCACTGTTGCGGCGTCGGTCATTGTTGCGGCGTCGGTCACTGTTGCAGCGTCGGTCATTGTTGCGGCGTCAGTCACTGTTGCGGCGTCGGTCATTATTGCGGCGTCGGTCACTGTTGCAGCGTCGGTCATTGTTGCGGCGTCGGTCACTGTTGCGGCGTCGGTCACTGTTGCAGCGTTGGTCAATGTTGCGGTCTTGGCCTGTGACGGGGTCGTGACCTGTGGTGGAGTCTTGGTCTGTGGTGAGGTTTCGGCCTGTGCTGTATTTGAAGGAATGAAGGAAGGAAGAGAAGGAGGCGAAGGAAGAGAAGAGGGGGGAGGAAGAGAGGGAGGGGAAGGAAGAGAATGAGAGAAAGGAAAAGAGGGATGGGAAGGAATAGAGGAAGAGGAAGGAATAGATGGAGGGGAAGGAATAGAGGGAGGGGAAGGAAGAGAGGGAGGGAAAGGAAGAGAGGGAGGGGAAGAAAGAGAGGGAGGGGAAGGAAGAGAGGGAGGGAAAGGAAGAGAGGGAGGGGAAGGAATAGAGGGAGGGGAAGAAAGAGAGGGAGGGAAAGTAAGAGAGGGAGGGAAAGTAAGAGAGGGTGGGGAAGGAATAGAGGGAGAGGAAGGAAGAGATGGAGGGGAAGGAATAGAGGGAGGGGAAGGAAGAGAGGGAGGGGAAGGAAGAGAGGGAGGGGAAAGAAGAGAGGGAGGGGAAGGAATTGAGGGAGGGGAAGGAAGATATGGAGGGGAAGGAAGAGAGGGAGTGGAAGGTGGGGTCTTGGCGTCTGTTTCTGGAGAGTCATACACAGAAACATTGTCACAGGTCCTTCCTGAAGTCTGGTTGAGGCTGTCAGCAACTGGTTGGCTTTTCATTGATTTGAAAGGATTTATAACAAATTCTAACCATTCAATAACCTCCTGTATAGTTGGCCTTCTGAACCACTGAGAGTGCATCATTTTATCTATCAGGTTTAGTAAGACTGGAGGCCAGTCTATTTTCTTCTTGCACAGGTAATGTCCAATTTGTTTAGCCATGAGATGGCCCAAGGAATAAACATCACCTTGTGGTGTGCAAGGGTCACCAAAAAAAACTTCTGGAGCATAGTGTGGAAACCTGGCATGGTCGTCCTCAGTGTGAACCCATCCCATGCGACATCCTTTCCTTTTGGCGTGACCCAAATCTATGATATTTACCTGGAGGAGGCCCTCTTCAGGCTCATTGATGAGTATGTTATCACCCTTTAAATCATTATGGATGTATCCATGTGCATGGATCTCCTGGAGATCTTTGGCCACTTGGATAAATATCAAAATTAACACATGTAGGGAAAGATTTTGACTGTGTTTTAGAAAGTCGTGTAGGGTAGTGCCTCCCCTGAAGGAAATTACCATTGCGGGGAAGTTGCTACAGAAGCATTCTAATAGAGGAGCTCCGCCAGCTCCTTTCAAAACACTCAGAATCTTCGCCTCCTCTTCATAGGCTCGTGCATCCTCTAGGCACCTGCCCAGTTTCAAGCAGGCGTACTCACCGTCAAAAGCAACTTTATACACGGTCCCGCTAACACCAGAACCCAGCCGGGATCTGCATTCTAGTTCACACAAGATGAACATTTCATCATACGTGAAAACTAAATCCTCAAAGCCCTTGTACATTTTTGAAGTGTATTTTTCTATTTCTTATAAATATTACTAGACTTAAGTACTTGCTTTACAAGAACTGTTAATCTACAATATATTATAATATCAAAGCTAATAAAGTGGTGATTATATCACAAACGCCAGAAATATAGTTAATTTGGAATTCCAAACAAAATATCTCTCAAAGAGTATTATTATTAATATACTTATATGGAAGTATTAAATGTTAGAGAGATAACAATATTACTGAGTGATACTGATGAGGTAATATTTTTATCACAAATACCAGAAATATAGTTAATTTGGAATTCCAAAAACATTATTATTATTATTATCTAAGGAAATGCTAAATACCTGTGTGATGGTAATATTTTTACATTTCTTTTCTTCTTCTCCTTACCAACAGCCAAAACATTCTTAATCATGTACTAGCCTCGTGTCAGGACCTGGGGTTAATAATCTCAGGGGATAAAACAAAGATACTCAACAGACGTCCTCCTCGGCAGAGAGGCACAGTTCGTCAGATCCAGTTGCATGATGGGTCTCTTCTAGAATATGTAAGCAGATACAGGTATCTAGGCTTTGAGGTTACACTACTTGGACCTGTTGTAACGAGACTGTCGCCAATACAAAGAAAGGCTGAGAGCACTTAGAGTTGTGGCTGGGTTTCACCCCAGGTATGGTGCTAATGTTAAAATTGTGAAAATGATGTATCTTGCTTATATAAGATCATTGGTTGATTATGCGGCGCCACTACTTGCACTCGTGTCTGACTGGAAGCTTGCAGGGCTGGAAAAACTGCAAAACGAAGCAATGAGGATCATCCTAAGATGCCCTCGTACTGCCAAAATTTTAAATATGCGGAAAGAACTTAATATTCCAAGCATTAGAGATCGTGTTACTGAAAGAAATATCCTTATTGGGGTCAATATGCTTAGGCTAGCCCATTCAAACCCCTGCACAGAAGCCCTCCAAACTTTCCTCAGCACTGGTGAACATCCTTCCAGATGGATCGAAAAAACTGGAACCGACCTCCGCATAAACCAGCTACATGATCTATATCAAGTTAGACAACAGAGACATTTCCCTGCTCCATGGGATATTACCCCATTCCAAACTACCATTCCTCCATTTCCCCCCAAAACTCTTCTTAAATCACAACCAAAGCTTCGTCTTGAAGCCAAACATGATGCCTTAATATTTGTATTTATAACTCATTACAATTGTGACCAGGTGTGGACGTATCAGTGGTTCATTACTTTGTAATTTGTTCATGACTGTAACCATGTATAGGAGTGAGGCTGATTCATTACCTCTGTAATTTGCCATGATTGTGACCAGATCTACCTGGAGTTCATTACCTTTGTAACTAGTTCAGCTATCATAACTTTGGGGTCCAGTCACTGGACCCATTATGTACCTTTGTAATCTTTTGACTACCGCCCACAGGATGGGTATGGGGTGCATAATAAAGATATTAAACTAAACTCTGTGTGTGTGTGTGTGTGTGTGTGTACTCACCTATTTGTGGTTGCGTGTGTGTGTGTGTGCGTGAGTGTGTGTGTGTGTGTGTGTGTGTGTGTGTGTGTGTGTGTGTGTGTGTGTGTGTGTGTGTGTGTGTGTGTGTGTGTGTGTGTGTGTACTCACCTAGTTGAGGTTGCGGGGGTCGAGTCCGAGCTCCTGGCCCCGCCTCTTCACTGATCGCTACTAGGTCACTCTCCCTGAGCCGTGAGCTTTATCATACCTCTGCTTAAAGCTATGTATGGATCCTGCCTCCACTACATCACTTCCCAAACTATTCCACTTACTGACTACTCTGTGGCTGAAGAAATACTTCCTAACATCCCTGTGATTCATCTGTGTCTTCAGCTTCCAACTGTGTCCCTTTGTTACTGTGTCCAATCTCTGGAACATCCTGTCTTTGTCCACCTTGTCAATTCCTCTCAGTATTTTGTATGTTTTTATCATGTCCCCCCTATCTCTCCTGTCCTCCAGTGTCGTCAGGTTGATTTCCCTTAACCTCTCCTCGTAGGACATACCTCTTAGCTCTGGGACTAGTCTTGTTGCAAACCTTTGCACTTTCTCTAGTTTCTTTACGTGCTTGGCTAGGTGTGGGTTCCAAACTGGTGCCGCATACTCCAATATGGGCCTAACGTACACGGTGTACAGGGTCCTGAATGATTCCTTATTAAGATGTCGGAATGCTGTTCTGAGGTTTGCTAGGCGCCCATATGCTGCAGCAGTTATTTGGTTGATGTGCGCTTCAGGAGATGTGCCTGGTGTTATACTCACCCCAAGATCTTTTTCCTTGAGTGAGGTTTGTAGTCTCTGGCCCCCTAGACTGTACTCCGTCTGCGGTCTTCTTTGCCCTTCCCCAATCTTCATGACTTTGCACTTGGTGGGATTGAACTCCAGGAGCCAATTGCTGGACCAGGTCTGCAGCCTGTCCAGATCCCTTTGTAGTTCTGCCTGGTCTTCGATCGAGTGAATTCTTCTCATCAACTTCACGTCATCTGCAAACAGGGACACCTCAGAGTCTATTCCTTCCGTCATGTCGTTCACAAATACCAGAAACAGCACTGGTCCTAGGACTGACCCCTGTGGGACCCCGCTGGTCACAGGTGCCCACTCTGACACCTCGCCACGTACCATGACTCGCTGCTGTCTTCCTGTCAAGTATTCCCTGATCCATTGTAGTGCCTTCCCTGTTATCCCTGCTTGGTCCTCCAGTTTTTGCACCAATCTCTTGTGTGGAACTGTGTCAAACGCCTTCTTGCAGTCCAAGAAAATGCAATCCACCCACCCCTCTCTCTCTTGTCTTACTGCTGTCACCATGTCATAGAACTCTAGTAGGTTTGTGACACAGGATTTCCCGTCCCTGAAACCATGTTGGCTGCTGTTGATGAGATCGTTCCTTTCTAGGTGTGTGTGTGTGTGTGTGTGTGTGTGTGTGTGTGTGTGTGTGTGTGTGTGTGTGTGTGTGTGTGTGTGTGTGTGTGTGTGTGTGTGTGAGTGTGTGTGAGTGTCAGTGTCAGTGTCAGTGTCAGTGAGTGTGTGTGTGTGTGTGTATGTGTCTCAACAATCAATATTTGCACCAATAACTCATTACAGTTGTGACCGGGTGTGGAAGTGTGAATTGCTCATTACACTATAATTTGTTCATGATTGTAGCCATGTATAAACGTAAGTAACCATTCTTACAGAATTCATTACCTTTGTAACTTGTGAGCTCATTACCTTTGTACCTAGTTCAGCTATCAAAACTTTGGGGGCCCAGTCCTTGGACCTATTACGTACCTCTGTAATCTGTAAATACCTTTGTAACTTGTCATGATTGTGACCAGACCTACCTGGAGTTCATTACCTTTGTAAATTGTGAATTCATTACCTTTGTAAATTGTGAGTTCATTACCTCTGTAACTTGCTCAGCTATCAAAACTTTGGAGTCCAGTCCCTGGACCAATTATGTACCTCTGTAATCTTTTGACTACCGCCCACAGGATGGGTATGGGGTGCATAATAAACATATTAAACTAACTAAACTGCATTCCGGAGGGTCAATGACCCTGGATAACTCGAGAAAGTCAAGCAGCGTGGCTTGTTTCAATTGTGAACATTAGATCCTTACTCTAAGATGTCACCCACAGCAGATAATTATCTCCTGGGTATATATTTACTTCTAGGTAAACAGTAACAAGTATTACACAACCTGCCCAGTCTCTGCTCGGGATTCGATCCGAGTCCCTGGGTTGAACCGTTGAAGCATTCTTTTTTGTGATTAAAACCAGTAATGGCGACGTAAGGATGGTTTAGAATTGGGCCAGGAGCTGAGGTTAAACCCCCGCAAACACGTGTGTGAATATAAATCCGTGAACATAAGAACTAGTCGCACCTCCCTGGATACCTGGCTTGGGCCGTCAAGGTCCCATAATAACCGCTTCCCTCATCATCATTCTATTACATCGACCTATTGCAACTTCCAGTTTCATGTTCCAGCTTTCTTGAGCACTGGAAAAAGTGTTAAGTGGTTATATATTACTGTTAAGGTGTTTACAGTGTGAGGGAAGAAATGATGTAGGTATATAAGCGACGTTTCACTATAACGCTGCTGGTTGCCATGTGCTCGCCGTTAGCACTGGCTAATATCTGCTGTAATATGCAATAACGTATTTACTTGTTTGAATTTACGATTTGAGATGGTGGTAGTATTTTGTTAGTCGGGAAACAGGACTTTTGGTCATATTACCAAGGCCTTCCACTAGCTTACTGACTCGCTATGTTTAAAATTAAAAATCACATCATACAATTTGACACTGAAACATGTGAATGAATATAAAGAAGAGGACTTTATTTGGATTATTAATCACATGAGGGTTAATAGCCTAGGAAAACCATGCAGTACGGGTCAGCCCAAATGTCTCACCCAGTCTGGGATTGATCTCTAGTCCTTTCGGTTAAAAGTCGAACACCCTATTTCTATGGGAGAAATTAGATTTAGTGTGAGGATAGGATGGGGAGGCGCCCTCAGATGAAGGGTTGTATTGCCTGGTGACAGTTGATCCCCCAAACCAAGTGCTCCCACGACTCTTATATAACTGGCCGGTCTTGTGTACCTACCTGGAGGTTACCTGGAGGTTATTCCGGGGATCAACGCCCCCGCGGCCCGGTCCATGACCAGGCCTCCCGATGGATCAGGGCCTGATCAGCTAGGCTGTTACTGCTGGCCGCACGCAGTCCAACGTACGAGCCACAGCCCGGCTGATCCGGCACTGACTTCAGGTATCTGTCCAGGTCTCTCTTGAAGGCAGCCAGGGGTTTATTGGCAATTCCCCTAATGCTTGATGGGAGGCTGTTGAACAGTCTTGGGCCCCGGACACTTATGGTGTTTTCCCTTAGTGTACCAATGGCGCCCCTACTTTTTATTGGGGGCATTTTGCATCGCCTGCCCAGTCTTTTACTTTCGTAGGGAGTGATTTCTGTGTGCAGATTTGGGACCATTCCTTCCAAGATTTTCCAAGTGTAGATTATGATATATCTCTCCCTCCTGCGTTCCAACGAGTACAAGTCAAGTGCTTCCAAGCGTTCCCAGTAGTTAAGGTGCTTGACAGAACTTATACGTGCAGTAAAGGATCTCTGTACACTCTCTAGATCTGCGATTTCACCTGCTTTGAATGGAGATGTTAATGTACAGCAGTATTCCAGCCTAGGGAGAACAAGTGATTTGAAAAGGATCATCATAGGCTTGGCACCTCTTTTATGTGCGGGTTATTTGTGTATCTCTCGTTTTGAAAGTTCTCATTATCCATCCTATCATTTTCTTTGCACGTGCGATCGTGGCACTGTTGTGATCCTTGAAGGTGAGATCCTCAGACATTACTACTCCCAGGTCCCTTACATTATTTTTCCGCTCTATTGTATGGCCAGAGTCTGTAGTATACTCTGTTCTAGTTATTATCTCCTCCAGTTTTCCATAACGGAGTAGTTGGAATTTGTCCTCATTGAACATCATATTGTTTACAGTTGCCCACTGGAAAACTTTGTTTATATCTTCTTGGAGGTTAACCGCGTCCTCAGCAGATGACAGCCTCATGCAGATCCTAGTATCATCCGCAAAGGATGGTGACCCAACCACTGGGCGTCAACCTTCATCTGTAAAGGAATATAACAAAAACAATAGAAATGGAATAACTGATGATAATTAAATACTACTACTACTAAAGATAATAATAAATAAATTTTTAATTAATAACACCGGCCGTCTGTCACTGAGGTAGGGTGACTCGACGAAAAAAACATCTTCACTCGATCACTATCTTGCCAGAAGAGCTGACTCCTTCAGAGTGCAGGCACTCTACTTCACACTTCAAGGACTCAAGTCCGACTAACGGGGTTTCCTGAATCCCTTTATCAATGTTACCTTGCTCACACTCTCATCACACTTCAAATCTTGCCTCCACTCATTCCTATCCATCACTTACACACTTCTGGTGTATTCCAAGCCTAGCACTGAAACACCTCCATTATCCCCTTCCTCAACATTTCCTAGGACAACCCCTAACCCTCCGTCCTTTATCACAGATTTATACGCCCTACTAATTTCATTTTTTCTCCATCCTCTAAGCGCCCAAACCATTTCAACAATTCCTCCTCATCTCTCTGAATAAAATTTTTACCAACTCTACACTTCCAAATCTCCAAACTTCGAATTTTCACCGTAATATTCACGGCACACACTGGCCTCAGACACATCTCTACTGTCTGCAGCCTCCTCTCGCTACAACACATACAGGTGGGTTGATATCATTTTAGTTTGGTACATTCTCACCCCCTCCCCAACTTTTTTTTCTTTTTCTTTTTTTTTGCCACCGCTGATAAAATTCTGTCTCCACAGACGCCTGGATGTGCCACCCACCTCTTTTACCTTCGTCAGTTCTATAGGTCACTCTTGCCACCTCCAGCACTTCGACGAAGGTGAGGACTTTCTACGGATTATTACCTTTTAAGGGCTCTTGATTAAAGGAACTGGAGCTGCATTCCTCGTGAATAGAACCTGACCTACCTACCATTCCCCAGTATCTATATGACCCTTACGGTCTCAGCGCTTACCCATGAATGTAATAATAATAATAATAATAATAATAATAATAATAATAATAATAATGCGAATTATTTGTCCCGGATGAATAGTAACCCAGATTATTATTATTATTATAATCAAGGGGGAAGCGCTAAACCCGGAGGATTATACAGCGCCTGGGGGGGGGGATGTGGAAGGCATTCAGGCTTAATTCTGGGAACTGGAGCACAGATCTAATTCCCTAAATCAAGAGCCCCTCACCAACATCAAGGAACCTTCCTTGAGGGGATAGTAACCCAGAATAATCCAAAAAAGCCAGGCAGCGTGGCGTATCTCCTTTGGGGGTCTTTTGGTTACGTTTCCAAGGATACTATGGTATGGAAGGTTACTTGGTTTGACCAAAGGAGAGGTAACTCCAGTTCCTCGGATCAAAAGCTCTTCACCGGCATCAAAGTACCCCTCCTGAGGAGTACCTATGCCGTGTGACATTTGAGTGAATGGAACCTGGGATCAACTAACCCACAATTTAGAGAGGAAAATTTAGATATGTCGTTTCGCCATGGACCATTATCAAGTCGCGAGTGATAATGATCCAGGAAGGACCGAAACGTTGTCTGGAGTTTCTTATATAACTTGTAGATTGGGGATAGCTGCAACGACGGTATTGTGGGTTGTTCTCTATCGACCAGATGACCTTTGCTAGAGTTCTTCCTGTGTCCCACCTGGGAGAGGTTCATTAATTAGTGACCACGAGCCTGGCTACGAGAACACCATGTGTCTCATGAGAATAGCGGATCATCCCTAATAAGTCCACTGGCTCACGCTAGGCTGATTCACGATAGGCAGGTCAAAAGCTCACGCTAGGCAGGTCCACTGGTTCAAACTAGGCAGGTCCACTGGTTCACGCTAGGCAGGTCCATGGCTCATGCTAGGCAGGTCCACTGGTTCATGCTAGACAGGTCCACTGGTTCACACTAGGCAGGTCCACTGGTTCATGCTAGGCAGGTCCACTGGTTCATGCTAGGCAGGTCCACTGGCTCATGCTAAGCAAGTCCTTTGGCTCACACTAGGCAGGTCCACTGGTTCAAGCTAGACAGGTCCACTGGTTCATGCTAGGCAGGTCCTCTGACTCACACTAGGCAGGTCCACTGGTTCACACTAGGCAGATCCACTGGCTCACGCTAGGCAGGTCAACTGGCTCATGCTAGGCAGGTCCACTGGCTCATGCTAGCCAGGTCCTCTGGTTCATGCTAGGCAGGTTCTCTGGCTCATGCTAGGCAGGTCCACTGGCTCATGCTAGGCAGGTTCTCTGGCTCACACTAGGCAGGTCCACTGGCTCATGCTAGGCAGGTCCACTGGCTCATGCTAGGTCCACTGGTTCACACTAGGCAGGTCCACTGGCTCATGCTAGGCAGGTCCTCTGGCTCATGCTAGGCAGGTCACCTGGTTCACTAGGCAGGTCCACTGGCTCATGCTAGGCAGGTCCTCTGGCTCATGCTAGGCAGGTCCACTGGTTCACATTAGGCAGGTCCACTGGTTCACGCAAAGCAGGTCCACTGGCTCACACAAGGCAAGTTCACTGGCTCATGCTAGGGTCCACATATACGTCGATTTTTTCAATAATATTGAAAATTTTATTCGGAGATTTGTGACCAAAAAATTTAAGAAAAAGTTAGGTATGTCATGAATGTATAAAATATATGTAGATACAAGTCTATTTTATAATTTACTACCATAAAATATACACAAATCTATTGTGAAAAGTTAAAATTTATCAAAACTTAATGCACACAAACAATTATAGATCGATTATGTTCCATTCTCATTCAAGAGAAATGTTGACAAAGGTGAAGGTGCAATAATATAATAATAATACAGTGGTACCTCGGGATACAAACAGCTCAAAACTTGAATAATTATATGTACAGTGGAACCTCAAATTTCGAACTTAATCTGTTCCAGGAGCCAGTTTTAAATTTGAAAAGTCTGAAAATCGAAGCAATATTTCCCATAAGAAATAATGGAAATACAATTAATCCATTCCAGAAACCCAAAAATATTCACAAAAAAATACATTTTATAGAGATTAATTACAGTTTTACATACACACAACAAATAGTATAGTGTTCAATTATGTATATAAATATAAAATAACATTTTTACTTACCTTTATTGAAGATTGGTGATGGCATCTGGAAGATAGGGAGGAGGAGAGAGGGAGTTGGGGTTAGTGTTTGGAAGGAGAATCCCCCTCCATGAGGACTTCAGGTAAAGCCCTCTCTGGGGTTACTTCCCTTCTCTGTCTTTTAATGCCACTAGGACCAGCTTGAGTCACTGAACTCCTGTCTCACAAAATAACTGTCCACAGTCCTCTGTTTCTGGTGCCTCTTTAAGATTTCCCTAAAATGGGACATGGTTCTGTCACTGAACTTGTTGCAAAGATGGCTTGTTTCAGCTTGCTCAGGGTGGTACTTCTCCACAAACATTTGGACATCATTCCACTTCTGTGTTATTTCCTTCTTCACATCCATGGTGTTTCTCAATTTCTTTACCACAGGGGTACCACTAGCAAGTATCTTTGGGCCCATGGTAGCTTATTTCACAGTCCCACAAGCACTAAACACAATGAAATAATCATAAAATGTTTGAACGAGAGCGCAGGTTAGTGTTCACTCAAGCAGTAAACAAAGCCAGACTGGCTCACAGCGCCTGTGCGGGGACGCAGACAGAGTGGGCTGGTGGACAGGTCCGGTACCCGGCGGTCCGAAAATAGGGACAAAGTTGGTTCGAAAAAAGGGCTCTGTTTTTTAAACGTTCGATATGTGATACGTTCGAATTTTGAGGATCCACTGTAAGTGTATTTACGTAAGTGCTTTTGTAAGTGTATTTTTGAAGTTCTGAAATGGATTAATCTAATTTAGATTATTCCTTATGGGAACAAATTCGTTCAGTATCGGCACTCGAACAGCCTTCTGGAACAAAATAAATTCGTATCCGCCAATAAAAAGTAGGGGCGCCATTGGTACACTAAGAGAAAACACCATAAGTGTCCGGGGCCCAAAACTGTTCAACAGCCTCCCATCAAGCATTAGGGGAATTGCCAATAAACCCCTGGCTGCCTTCAAGAGAGAGCTGGACAGATACCTAAAGTCAGTGCCGGATCAGCCGGGCTGTGGCTCGTACGTCGGACTGCGTGTGGCCAGCAGTAACAGCCTAGTTGATCAGGCCCTGATCCATCGGGAGGCCTGGTCATGGACCGGGCCGCGGGGGCGTTGATCCCCGGAATAACCTCCAGGTAACCTCCAGGTACCACTGTATAATATTATTGTTATAATCATAACTAAGTACTAAACCCACAAGGGTCAATATAATGATAATATTACAGATTGTACATGTTCCATTCACAGTTGAGAGAAATGTAAAGAAACATAAAGATGCAGTAATATAATATAATAATAATAATTTATTATTACAGATCGTTCATGTTCCATTCACAGTCAAGAGAAATGTAAACATACATAAAGGTGCAGTGCAATATGTATTAAACTATAAATAAAAATGAATTTCTATTTCACATTATTTTTTCATTTTTTGTCTAGAGTTAGTAATACATATAATGTCTACAGTGTTTTGTATCAGATAAGATAGATTCCCAACTGCAGGTCATTATATGACTAAAGCCCCATGTCAGGAATCACTTGTACTGTTTACCGATGAACCTTACCTACTCTAACCTGGGGGTGCAAGATGGCATTCTAGGGAGTGTGACAAAGAGTGCTAATGAAAAGCCCAGTTCCATTTATTTTACCAAAAACTTTCCTAATTGCTCAATTTATATTTGCATTTTATGCACTGAATTAAAAGCTTATTTTTTGAGGTCAATTTGTTCACCTGCATTACTGTATTTGGTTCATTTCATGATTCCAAAATTAGAAATTTGACTTCATCTTCAAATGTATTTTCTTTTCTCTAGCTTACTTTACTGTAAGAATAATGTATATAATACATATACTTTTCTGTACTCGACTGAAGAAGCCTACTGTGTAGGCAAAACGTTTCGAAATAAAGATACCTAACTGTTGCATATGTGTCTTACCTAACAAAACATTTGTTAATCATCTGTGTATGCTATTGGTAAGGCTTCTGGTCAACAGTAGGCCATTAATAGTTAGGTTTTCAAGGGGTCAAAAGTTATGCATGGATTTTCAATTGCGTGAGGGGTCGGCTCAACTCTATTATTATACTGTATTACAAAATAAGCACTCAATCCGTATACCATAGAGATAAGCACTAGCACCATTTTACATTGTATTTATGGGAGTGGGAGTTTTAAACCTGTAGGAGTAATACAGCACCCAGGAAGCAATCAGATTTGAACACAGGATAGGGAGGACAGGTCCAGTTCCTCGGATCAAGAATTCTTTACGAGCATCAAGGGTTCGCTTCATCAGTGTCAGAACTAAATATCATGCAGTTGAAATATTTAAGATGTATGCAATCGTTGTTGAGTAGCAACAGTGCATGCACCAGAAATAATGGTGATAGTAGTAGTAGTAATACTGGTATTTGTATTAACAGTAGTGGTAGTAGTAGTAGTAATAATAGTAAAAGTAGTAATGTTAGTACATAGTTGTATCAGTAGCAATGGTAGTAGTTTCTTTTGTCCTGTTAGCATATTGCTAACAAGGCTTCAGTAGACATTCATATTGAAGATAAGAGTGCTCTACTTTATTTTACAAAACTGTTAATGTTAAGAATATCTTTAATGTTAATATTCACTAATAACAAATATGTACATAAGAGTAACAAAATAAATAGTGTGAGCATGGTATAATGAAGGGATTCAGGGAAACCAGTTAGCTAGACATGAGTCCTGGAGGTGGGGAAGTACAGTGCCTGCACTCTGTTGGAGGGGTGGGGATGCTACAGTTTAGAGAATTATTTGATTTATGATGTGTGCATAATTTTGGCAAGACTGCTGTTGAGTGAAAGATGGTGAATGTTTCCTTTTTCTTTTTTGAGGGACCATCTTACCTTGGTTGGAATTGGCAGGTGTGTTAAAAAATGTGCATTATTCTGAATATATGATAGTTTTCAAACATGCTATTATGAAAGAACAAGTTCAGTAGTAGAGCATTTATCTCACAACTGAAAGGATGCCAAGTTCATTTCTAGGTGAGGTAGAGCATGTTGGCTTCAGAACTTTTGCTACCTCTGGTATACCTAGGTGTAGTAGGCTTCATGCTAGCGAAGAGGACATAAAGAACCCTAATGAAAATAAGTCGCACTCCTTGGCTTTCTTGGGTTCACCTGGGTTAGTAAGCCTCTTAAGTTTTGTAATCTTGAGAAAATCTTATGGCCTTATATCTGTAAATTTATAATGTCAAATACTGTACATACTCTGTATGGTTGATGGGTAAAAAAAATTTCAACAAAGTTGCACATAAGGAATCACAATGGATGAATGTCCAGAAGCAGGAACCATGAACATATTGAATTTAAAAAAAAAAATGTTCAAACCCAAAAGTTTATGTATACAGTGGACCCCCGACTTATGATATTAATTCGTTCCAGAAGGCTGTTAGGGTGCCGTTACCGAATGAATTTGCTCCCATAAGGAATATTGTAAATTAGATTATTCCGTTTCAGACCCCCAAAAATACACTTACAGAAGCACTTACAAAAATACACTTACATAATTGTTCGAGTTGGGAGTTGTTTGTAAGTCGGGGGTCCACCGTACTTTTAATGAAGTGAAATTTCTCTGTTGGCTGTGACAAGTAGGTGCCCTTTTTAATCAGTTACAATAAAACCACCAATATACATTTCATAAAATTTACTGATCGATCAGAGTACAAAGTTAGTAATAAAATCCAACAAGAAAATATAAATACAAATCTATATGTCAAAATTTCTATGATACAATATCAGCTCTTCAGTAAGAGCTAGATTAATGCACTAGGAATGTCTATGTGCTAGGTACCGCTCACACAGCACACCAGTCATGTTTTGTCAGGAAATGCCAGTCAGAATTTTTATAAATTTGCTAGGTGAGTAATAACATATATTTAACAGACATGGCAAATTTAGGGAAAATATAGAACAAACAATTAAACTAGAGCAACACAGTCTTTCAAATTCTGACAGCCAATCCCTGTGTAGCATACAGTTTCACCATAACAATTTAATAATAGCATAAAATATTGCACAACATTCATAGACCAGCTTTCATTCATAAGTCTGATATTATAATGTTTCAAGAAGTGTAGGGATCATTCAGCACATGGAGTTGTGGAGGCTCAGTCCTCCAGCCACTAATTGTGGTCCGGTCTCTGTTCAGTCTATCACAGTTTTCAGCATATTTTTTATGTAAGGTAATAACAAAGGCAAGTACTGCATGTTGGATGATGACATTTCGACATTTAAACTAAAGCCGCTGTTTGCTTTAGTTGTCCATGCAAATTGTATTGGGTATTGTACTAGAAATAGATAACAATCACACCACAAATACCTCTCAATGTCTTTCATGTGTACTGTATAGTATATCTTGGAAGCCATTTTATTATTATATGGTTATAAAAATGAATACCATAGGACATTTGTAGAATAGTTTCATTAATTATTTTAACTTGATTGTATTTAAAGATTCAAGGATTAGTTTCTTCGAACTAAACTAAATTCGATACTGCATTTAAAAATGTACAACTACATGGAAAAACACGATCTCATCCTGAAGGTAGAGATAATTTGTTGATATTACCAAAACAAATTACAGTAATTAAGGTTCATAAATATGTCAACTGAACTTAAAAAAATCAGTTTACTGCACAGGCTGTTTCTAACATTAATAAAATGTTTATAATACTTTGAGACTTATTAAGAGAGATCATAGAGTATATCTGTGAATATTCTCTGGTTTTGTTGCAATGGATAAAGCTTATATACAGTACAATGTATCTAAAAGTATAAGTTATACAGATTAGATCTAACACCTCCCAAAACGCGATGCTAAAAGTATGAAATTTCACTAGAGGTAGAAGACTATTCACTTCTGATACTGAATGAATTTTTTTACCCAATTTTAACACTAGAGTAGCAACAAAACAAGGAGTAAATGATACGAAATTTGTGTAAATGAAAGTTGGAGACATTAGATAACTTTTTTGTAGCCAAAAATATACATAATAACAGCTCATAGAATTATCTTTATAAAATTATATTTTTAAATTATTATATTAATTTATGCAAAAAATTTAAAAAGTTGTGAATAAAAATATTGTGGACGAGGTAAGTTTCACATCAGTTTCACTCGTATGCAAAGCTAAACTGGATAATGTAACTATATACAACTAACTGATTGCACCTCATAAAAATTACAGTTAAGGCGGCTCGGGCAAACACCGTTATATCACAATGATTTGAGTCCACCGTCATGCTTGTAGACTAGTGGAAATATATTTACTGTATAGGTATTAACGGACTGGAAATGCACTATGCAAGCCGAACTGACTCTGTTTATGAATGAAGGGAAGGTTTTAGGGAATCATTGCTTTCTGATAAGACACCACATTCAAGGCAATAAATGTTGTAAAGGACAAATGGGGAAACCCAAGAAATTTTACGTATAATTTGGGCTTAAGGGTCGTTAGGAGGAGTCTTGAAGCAGTCTTGTTTTAACCTCTATTAAGTGAATTAAAAAAATATATTACTTTGGTGAATCCACAAAAAAGTATAATTATTAGCACCCCTATATGGAAAACCTTAAAAAATAAAGAGTTAACAATCCCACATTAAATCCTTCTGTTTGGGTTGATGGATGTGGTCAAAGATGAAATGTAGGTACTCAGAGCTCATCATGTTTAGGTCCTGAGAACTCTTCATGGGAGATGAAGCCATCCCTATCTTTGTCTTCATGGTGGAATATCTCTTCAGTGATCTTATGAGGATCTTGTCCTTTTTCAACTTCTTCAGCAGGGAGTTGTGCCTTGATATACTCTAGTACCTGAGGGAAAACAGCGAGAAGACAACGTGAAGATATAAAATAAAAGGAAAAGCTCAGCATAGTAAATCAAATACAATATTAAATTATATTGAGAATGTAAAAACGGTTTACAAACACAATAAATAGGAAAACTTAAATAGGGTGAAGAAAAAATTAATTAAGTCTCTGCAAAAGACATCACATTCAATAATAGTAAGAGAAAGCTTGAGCAACCAGGTATTAGCAATATCAGTGTGGCAGATTGGAGCAAGGCTGATGATAGAGAAACAAAGCATTCTAGTGGCTGAGTGTGGCAGTATGGTTAGACAAATATGAACAAAAAGTGAAGGGAGTCAAAGGATATTAATAAATTGAAAAGTTTCTTGGATTTCCTAGGTACCGTAATGACTATGTATTCAGTGCTTCCCCATGGATAATATAAAAATAGTATTCCTGAGAAAAGTATGATGTAATAGTAGGTTAAGTATTAAAAGATCTTCAAAATATTATAAAGAATATGGCTTAGTTATGTCACGAATGCAAATATTGAAGTCTATTTAAAGTTAATTTTTATATTCGTGGTGCAATGATGAACCCATAAGGGTCATACAATGGCAGGGAAACAGAAGGCAATCAAGTTTGAAAAAAAGATAGAGAGGAGCGCCTATTCCTGAATCAGGAACTCGTCAGAATCAAGGCACTGCTCTGGAAGGAAGCTAAAAGGTTAAGAATTAGTAAACAGATGGCTGCTGAAACAAATATACAGCACCATATTTAAAGCTACTTAATATTTTTTATATTTGGAACTGAAAAAAAAAAGAAAAATTAGTAAACATTAAGATATAATTGAATCAAGTGAACAAAGGGTAATCATAGATAAGTAGGTTATATTAAATGTTAATTCAGCATGTGCTTGTAAGAAAATTAGAGACACAAAGCCAAAAATACAGAAAGAAGAAAAAAAAAAGACGAACCAAATTATTGAAAACTGAACTAAGACAAAAAAAAGTGGAATATTATGGAGTGGGACTGACATTTTGAATTGGGGGTATTAAAAGACACAAGATGAGGGAAGTAAATGTGCTCACTTAAGGTCAGCTGGCAAGTAAATGATCAAGTGTAGAAATATGTGAAATTTAAGCCGAAATAAAAATGTGTGCCTTTCTATAGAGGCCTTAATGTGTGGTAGAAAGCATGTGCAGGCCACCCTCCTCAGTAATGGAAAACATTAAGATGAATATAACACATGTTTAACAAAAACATTCTACTTACTTTGAAAGTATTCATGAATAATTAAGAATGCAGAAATTTATATTGAAAAATGAGCCGTACATGAGTTCAGTGTTATGGAATTCATGCGTATCACACAGTAAGAGTTAGAATAATTTTAAAATGTAATCAAGTGGTGAATCCTGCATGAAAGGGTAGTTTTTAATTTTTCTTATTACAAAGTCCAAGGTTTGAACAACAAATGGGTTCTAACCATATCATGCCTTGTATTTTGGATATTTTGAAAATACATTACTTTTCATCAGTCAAAAACTAATAAAATACTGTATCTACAAACCCAGTGATACCATAGGTGGGAAATTATGATATCTGTTTACATATCTATTATTGGAAGATGAGTAACAAGAGACTGGCATACTGCACTGTTACTGTAGTAATCAGGTACTCTACCTGTCTCTCAGAGATATTATGCATGCTTGGGGTCATTCAATGAAACGACATTTGTACATTTAATAAAATTTTACTACAAAAAATTTCTGCTAAGCGCTGATATATATCACATCAGAGGTACACTCACTATGTTTGCACACTAGCAGCTCTAACATGAAGAAGGGAAAAAAATTCTTTCATTGAATGAAATGGTATAGAATGGAAATATAGCAATAGTTACCAATATACAAGTGTTTTGTTGCATTTTTGCACTAGCATTGATGTTCTCTATGTGCTTATATATGCGAGAACTTTAAGGGAAATGGCCAGTTATAAAAAATTGTAACTTAAAATTATTGGCTATATTTATAATTAATACTTTACTAATTAATGCAGTGGTAACAGTGTTTATTCAAGTGACTAGAGGGTAAGATTTAAATGACAAAATTAATACGAGCTGAGATTCAAAGTGTATTTGAATGCTCATTACGTTATTACTAGTAAATATTGTACTATACAAACTGGGCCGCGGGGGCGTTGACCCCCGGAACTCTCTCCAGGTAAACTCCAGGTATGTGTAGTACTGTATTGCTGAGAAATGGTGGGAAATGTTTATGGCCATGAAGCATATGTCTGCATATCATAGGAGCCATTCAGTAAAGACATTACTTCTGCATGCACTCTGAGGAGAGCGAGAGACTAGAGATTCTGCTTGTATGGTAGTTACAGAGGGAGACACGAGTTTACCTATTTGTAGTTACAGGAGGAAAAATATTCTCATTGTCTCATTTTTTTTGGAAAGCATTTCTAGTATTTCACACTTAGGATGACCTTGGCTGAAACTGCATTTTGGATGACATTTCATAAACCCATTTATAATGCTGGAAACTTCGTTTATCAGGTGAAAATTAAGAATCCATAAAACCTATGCCCAAATACATGCTATAGTACTGTTGAATACTGTTAAAAATAGTTTACTTTAATCATTATATATGCCTATATTGATGTGTTCAGAAACAGAATAATGCTGGAGCCAGTAAATTTTAACTTTACAAAACTAAAGCATCTGTAATTGCCAACATGCTGTAAAAATGTGAGTTTGCAAATTAACGGCTCCCTAAATAATTTTCTATCTTTTTCAAACTCATTATCAGTAACATAGTTGTCTGTACTGTAATAATTAATTTTAACATAGCTAAATACTAAAAATATTTATAATTCTGTCAATATTATTAATTTAAGAAATGATAGCAAAGATAATAAATTGTGTGCTATGAAGTGTTTTTCACAGAAAACATGAATAATGGAATTGTTAGTTAGTTATAAATATTGATTATTTTTTGCAAAGCAAACACTGATGCACTCACTATTATTACATGAATCAAAGCATTAAGTTACACTCATACATTACAGTCATACATTAGTCAATTAATGATTACGAGGCAGGACCCAATAATGAGCTCGATCCCTACTAATTTTAGTGCTATACTTGAATTTCTGTAACGCTTAATAATAATTATTCCCATGAACACAAGTAGGTGAGTACAGTGGACCCCCGCTTAACGATCACCTCCAAATACGACCAATTATGTAAGTGTATTTATGTAAGTGCGTTTGTACGTGTATGTTTGGGGGTCTGAAATGGACTAATCTACTTCACAATATTCCTTATGGGAAAAAATTCGGTCAGTACTGGCACCTGAACATACTACTGGAATGAAAAAAGTTCGTTAACCGGGGGTCCACTGTATATGAATACAGATAGTTATACCGGAAGTAACTGACCATATATATGACACTAACTACTTGCCATTGACAATTTCTTATTAATAAAGTGCTTCATGTTAAGCAGATGGCTTATATAAGAGTTCATTAATATATGTTTGGCTTGTTTTAAGCTTCTGTATTTAATCCTATTAATACCTCAATAAACACTTAGGTACCGGTTTACTGCTAAGTGAGCATGGGAAACAGCTGTATGAAGGTTTTTCCATACGTCTCAGTTGTTCAGGGATCAAACCCAGGTCTTGTGGTTGTGAGTCAAACATTCAAACACTGAGCAAGAAGTTTTTACAGAATTGGTTTGCCTTACAGTTAACTACACAACTTCAAGATTAATGATCATCACAAACTTAAAAAAAAAAAAAAAAAATCAGTACTATATTGATTTTAGATTCATGTGACTTTCATACAAAGTCAAATACAGTACATGATTTCTGTAGGTAGACAATGGCATAAGCTGACAAGTGGTAATTTAGAAATGTCTGTACTTTAAGCAGGAAAAACCTTTAATTTACAATGTTTTGCCCAAAGTGGGTCTTTATCAAGTACTGTACTGTGGGTGAAAATGCCTGGATTATCACAATTTGCATTACCTGACCCCCCTCATACTCTTAATGCTGTTATCGTCATTTCACTTCTATCTTCAGGAGATGAATTGACTGGCATGTACACTGTTCAGCTTAAGTTGAAATTGTACAAAAGTGAAATAATTTGTCTTTAACACATTTTAAATGCCAGTATATTTTAATTTTACACAGTAATTTATGGTAGTTACTAAGTGGGAAACTTTCTCCAGCTACACTTTTACTTACAAAAACACTTACAATATAGTTTCATCATTATGTTAGTGGAAGAAAGATAAAATTCAATAACTGAGAAGATGTTTATTGGAAATATTTCAGTATTGGAACCTTGGCTATTCCAGATGTACATAAGAGTTGGAAAATGTGGGCTTATATAATCAGGGAAGCACCTGGGAAGTGTGGTTCAGTGGCATGTTTTCTGACTGCAGTATCTAGTGGTGTGCAGGGGTGAGCTCGTTTGATAATCGTATGGTATGTGCCAGGGTCTCGACAAATCTAAAATTTTAGGCACGTATGGCTGTGTTTATTGTTGCAAATAAGACAGGCTTTCAAACAATGGCATCTGTGGATATTAGGTTCAGTGAAGATCATTTGTGTGTGGGCGAAGTCTGTTATGTGTCCCTCTGTGCTCCTGTGAAGCACTGAAGCATTGTTGAGATTGTCCTTGTTGCAAGCATTTTTGTGTTTATTGATTTTAGTAGATAAATTCCTGCCTGTTTTTCCTACATCTTTCATTAATGAACACAAAAATGTTTGTAAAGGGGAGGATCTCAACTATTCTTACATGCTTCACAGGAACATAGAGAGACATTTGGTGGACTTCATCAAAGCACAAATGAATGTCACTGAACTTAATCTCCACAAATGCTACTGTTTAGAAGCTTGCCTTATTTTAACAACAAACACAGTTATACAAAGAACAGGAACTTGTAATAATGCCAAAACCCTGGCACATATGATCTCTCTCTCACCTCAAGATGCTGCAGTCAGATGACATGTCACCAAACCTCACTTCTAAGGTGCCGTCCTAATTATATATGCTCGTATTTTCTCACTTTTAAGTACATTTGGTCCCAGGACCAAAATGTTTCCAATAAACATGTCCTAAGTTATTGCATTTCATATCTTTTTCCACAACTTATTGGTATCAAATACATTCATCTTTATATTTTGTACATATACAAACACAAAAGTACAATAAATAGACACTAATCATTTGCTAACATTAACCTACATAGGGAAAATAAAACAGAAGATAAAGAAAAAAGTTCTATGAATTTTGGTCTACAACTGAGGCCTTCTTAAGCAGACCGAAATATATAGGACTGTACTCTTTTTGTGATCTACTTTATTTATTACTTATGAATACTTAACATATTCTCTGTTCACAGTACTCTACAATTATTGAAATATGATCATATATTTCCTTGACTTCATTCAAAAATATATGAGGAGCAGTTAAGAATGGACTGAGAGTATGAAATCTAGTTTTGTGAAGAATGAGGAAGACATAAGCCTTGAGGTTTTTAATTGCTTCTTGACATAATACTTCTTATAAGCCATTACACTGCAATGTGAAAAGTAGACATTTTTAATAAACAAAGAGCAGGTAGAATGAAGTGCAAGAAATTCGAATCATCTGTAGAGATTTCAGGAGTAAAAAATGGGGATCAAATTTCGAATGCCAGAAAAATGGCTAATTTTGAACACCCTCTAATGTAGTTTGAATGTCTGATACAATACTACCCTATATCTTACATTTAGCTTCACAAGAAAGAATAATCTCCAGTACATTCACTAGACTATGATCTATTTGGTCTAAAACTTAAATTTAATTCCTTCAGTGAGGAGCCTCAGTAATAACAATCATTGTACCAACAAATAAATATTCCTGCATGTCTGGCAGTTGATTTCTATAATGTGTTAAGTTGTTGGCAACTTGAATGTAAAAAAACAGAAAAGTCAGTATAACTTAGTGACAACACAACAGTTTGCAGAGCAAGTATTTATTTTCATAACATTTCACTAAGTGTTGAGATTTGCCACTGCGCAAAATGTTGTTTTAATAAAGACTTGGAAAAATAGACACAGATGCGGTATAATACAGTCTTTATCGACCATGTTTTGCCCACACAGTGGCCTTTATCAAGTCACAAACAATCTGTTTGTGACTTCATAAAGCCCACTGTGTAGGCGAAACAGTCAATAAACAATCGCATTATACTGCATTTGTGTCTATTTTTCCATTGTGTTGGTATTTTATACCATTGATCTTCATAAAGGCTTGTCTGCATAAATGTCTCCACCATACTTGCTACCAGTATTTGCCACCATACTTGCTACCAGTATTTGCCACCATACTTGCTACCAGTATTCAAACTAAAAGTCCAGTGTTTATAAGAAAGTTGCAGCCTTAAGAAACTGTCTACTAAAGTGCTTTACCAATTAGTATAAATATATGTCTGCCAATGCCAATGATTTTCTTTTAGAAAACTATAAAATCAGAGGATGAGGGGAAAATCTACATCACAACACATACTAATGTCAGACTAGATGCCTGATTAGCAACAGTGGTAGAATGTGGTGTGGCATGCAGTATGAACCTGTCATTTTGTTATAGTATATGGTTCATAAAAATTCAAAGCATGGAGGAAATTTTTATAGAGCATTTATTTATACTATGGCTTGAAACGATCTAGCAGTATGTGCAGTTATACAGACCATTAATGTTTCATTCTACTTGTACAAGCAGCTGATTTAAGAATGTTGGCTATTAACATCATGCTGGCTAATGTTTGACAAGTGCTATCTAGCTAGGTAATGGTGACCCCCTCTAGTTACATGTACGTAAGATCACATACTGGTCATAAAACATATGTTACAGCTACAGTAAAAACTGTTATCTTGAAATACTCCACAGTACTGCATATTGTAACTGATGTCCTAGTGGATAGGCTTTGTACTACTGTAGACATTTGTACTCTACATGGAATTTTATTTAAATTATACATACATATCTTGAATTATCTGTAATTGTTTAAACAGTGGTTGATATTATATAAAACTGTTCTCTGTACATCTGCCATGGTAATTTTTACCCGAGTATATTGTATACCAGCAAAGCATAAAAAATTTGGCACTTTTCGTTGGATTTTGCACATGGAGAAAAAAAAGAATGTGTCGCAGTATGATACAGTACGCTGCTAGTGTGGTCAAAGTGATCTAAGACCAATAGCTACAAAATATTGTAGGATAACAAAGCTAGGAAATGTTAATGTGAAAAAGGAAGTTAGATGAGGATATGATAGGTTTACAAGTGTTTGTTTAAAAAATTTTGTGGGTGCATAAGTGTAAATACTATAAGAAAAATAGTGAAAATTTATTATGCTGGTATAGTAATTATAAATCCATACAATTACTGAACTCTGTTCAAATAATGAATGAAAGAATTTTCTAAGTTAATGTTCATGTATTAATCTTTAAGCTTATTTGTTCAATGAAAAGTCATTTAATAAAATATTATATGATATAATCCAACAGTTCTTGCTCAAGATAATCTTCTTACTTATTCTTTTAGGTTTAATAAGTGTTGTTTTCTGCTCAATACTTATTGTCTTCCATCTACTGCTTCCTGAAATTCTTATCATAGTATCATTAGCTGAAGGGGGTAGGAGAGTTTCAGTGGGGGGAAATAAATGGGATTAAATCTGGAGTATCTGAGAGAGTTAGAGCAAAGGAAGGGGTAGCAGTAATGTTAAATGATCAGTTATGGAAGGAGAAAAGAGAATATGAATGTGTAAATTCAAGAATTATGTGGATTAAAGTAAAGGTTGGATGCGAGAAGTGGGTCATAATAAGCGTGTATGCACCTGGAGAAGAGAGGAATGCAGAGGAGAGAGAGAGATTTTGGGAGATGTTAAGTGAATGTATAGGAGCCTTTGAACCAAGTGAGAGAGTAATTGTGGTAGGGGACTTGAATGCTAAAGTAGGAGAAACTTTTAGAGAGGGTGTGGTAGGTAAGTTTGGGGTGCCAGGTGTAAATGATAATGGGAGCCCTTTGATTGAACTTTGTATAGAAAGGGGTTTAGTTATAGGTAATACATATTTTAAGAAAAAGAGGATAAATAAGTATACACGATATGATGTAGGGCGAAATGACAGTAGTTTGTTGGATTATGTATTGGTAGATAAAAGACTGTTGAGTAGACTTCAGGATGTACATGTTTATAGAGGGGCCACAGATATATCAGATCACTTTCTAGTTGTAGCTACACTGAGAGTAAAAGGTAGATGGGATACAAGGAGAATAGAAGCATCAGGGAAGAGAGAGGTAAAGGTTTATAAACTAAAAGAGGAGGCAGTTAGGGTAAGATATAAACAGCTATTGGAGGATAGATGGGCTAATGAGAGCATAGGCAATGGGGTCGAAGAGGTATGGGGTAGGTTTAAAAATGTAGTGTTAGAGTGTTCAGCAGAAGTTTGTGGTTACAGGAAAGTGGGTGCAGGAGGGAAGAGGAGCGATTGGTGGAATGATGATGTAAAGAGAGTAGTAAGGGAGAAAAAGTTAGCATATGAGAAGTTTTTACAAAGTAGAAGTGATGCAAGGAGGGAAGAGTATATGGAGAAAAAGAGAGAAGTTAAGAGAGTGGTGAAGCAATGTAAAAAGAGAGCAAATGAGAGAGTGGGTGAGATGTTATCAACAAATTTTGTTGAAAATAAGAAAAAGTTTTGGAGTGAGATTAACAAGTTAAGAAAGCCTAGAGAACAAATGGATTTGTCAGTTAAAAATAGGAGAGGAGAGTTATTAAATGGAGAGTTAGAGGTATTGGGAAGATGGAAGGAATATTTTGAGGAATTGTTAAATGTTGATGAAGATAGGGAAGCTGTGATTTCGTGTATAGGGCAAGGAGGAATAACATCTTGTAGGAGTGAGGAAGAGTCAGTTGTGAGTGTGGGGGAAGTTCGTGAGGCAGTAGGTAAAATGAAAGGGGGTAAGGCAGCCGGGATTGATGGGATAAAGATAGAAATGTTAAAAGCAGGTGGGGATATAGTTTTGGAGTGGTTGGTGCAATTATTTAATAAATGTATGGAAGAGGGTAAGGTACCTAGGGATTGGCAGAGAGCATGCATAGTTCCTTTGTATAAAGGCAAAGGGGATAAAAGAGAGTGCAAAAATTATAGGGGGATAAGTCTGTTGAGTGTACCTGGTAAAGTGTATGGTAGAGTTATAATTGAAAGAATTAAGAGTAAGACGGAGAATAGGATAGCAGATGAACAAGGAGGCTTTAGGAAAGGTAGGGGGTGTGTGGACCAGGTGTTTACAGTGAAACATATAAGTGAACAGTATTTAGATAAGGCTAAAGAGGTCTTTGTGGCATTTATGGATTTGGAAAAGGCGTATGACAGGGTGGATAGGGGGGCAATGTGGCAGATGTTGCAAGTGTATGGTGTAGGAGGTAGGTTACTGAAAGCAGTGAAGAGTTTTTACGAGGATAGTGAGGCTCAAGTTAGAGTATGTAGGAAAGAGGGGAATTTTTTCCCAGTAAAAGTAGGCCTTAGACAAGGATGTGTGATGTCACCGTGGTTGTTTAATATATTTATAGATGGGGTTGTAAGAGAAGTAAATGCGAGGGTCTTGGCAAGAGGCGTGGAGTTAAAAGATAAAGAATCACACACAAAGTGGGAGTTGTCACAGCTGCTCTTTGCTGATGACACTGTGCTCTTGGGAGATTCTGAAGAGAAGTTGCAGAGATTGGTGGATGAATTTGGTAGGGTGTGCAAAAGAAGAAAATTAAAGGTGAATACAGGAAAGAGTAAGGTTATGAGGATAACAAAAAGATTAGGTGATGAAAGATTGAATATCAGATTGGAGGGAGAGAGTATGGAGGAGGTGAACGTATTCAGATATTTGGGAGTGGACGTGTCAGCGGATGGGTCTATGAAAGATGAGGTGAATCATAGAATTGATGAGGGAAAAAGAGTGAGTGGTGCACTTAGGAGTCTGTGGAGACAAAGAACTTTGTCCTTGGAGGCAAAGAGGGGAATGTATGAGAGTATAGTTTTACCAACGCTCTTATATGGGTGTGAAGCGTGGGTGATGAATGTTGCAGCGAGGAGAAGGCTGGAGGCAGTGGAGATGTCATGTCTGAGGGCAATGTGTGGTGTGAATATAATGCAGAGAATTCGTAGTTTGGAAGTTAGGAGGAGGTGCGGGATTACCAAAACTGTTGTCCAGAGGGCTGAGGAAGGGTTGTTGAGGTGGTTCGGACATGTAGAGAGAATGGAGCGAAACAGAATGACTTCAAGAGTGTATCAGTCTGTAGTGGAAGGAAGGCGGGGTAGGGGTCGGCCTAGGAAGGGTTGGAGGGAGGGGGTAAAGGAGGTTTTGTGTGCGAGGGGCTTGGACTTCCAGCAGGCATGCGTGAGCGTGTTTGATAGGAGTGAATGGAGACAAATGGTTTTTAATACTTGACGTGCTGTTGGAGTGTGAGCAAAGTAACATTTATGAAGGGATTCAGGGAAACCGGCAGGCCGGACTTGAGTCCTGGAGATGGGAAGTACAGTGCCTGCACTCTGAAGGAGGGGTGTTAATGTTGCAGTTTAAAAACTGTAGTGTAAAGCACCCTTCTGGCAAGACAGTGATGGAGTGAATGATGGTGAAAGTTTTTCTTTTTCGGGCCACCCTGCCTTGGTGGGAATCGGCCGGTGTGATAATAAAAAAAAAAAAAAAAAAAGTATCATTAGCATTGTAAATGACAGTGAGGATGTTAGGTGAAGGTGGTTATACTGTATTAAACACTGTTTGTACTGTTGCCAGCAATGGTTGGTGTCCAGCACAGTGCATTTGTACTAAGAATTATACGTATTATAAATGTGTAAAGTTGCAGAAAACTGTTATAAAACGTATTTCTTCTTGAAATATAAAAAAATATTTAGCAAAATGTTATTAATTATAAATGATACTAAATGAAAACAAGTGCTGCATATCTACCCTTATGACGGCTGAAGCTTTGAACCATTATTTCCAAAAATGGTGTAATTCGGTTACGGGAGGTTCTTTCTATAGAGACGGATGTAGCAGTTTTATTGTAATTGTCACAATGTCTTGGGTGATTCCTGAACTTACCATAGATGGAACTTTAAACCATGCTAAAAAAAAAAAATCCATATTTATGTACACCTGATGTATAGATTAACAAAATTCTGAGCTAGTACACTACAGTATTGTTAAAATTGATGGTACAGGTATTACCCTCATCAGCAGCTAAACTCTAAGGCATCATTATTTTATAATGAATTGCTACTGTGAATACTAAAAGCAATGTGAACAATAGTTGATTGTCGTGACAGCTGGTGTGATTAATTGGTATTGTCTGAAAAATGTAGATTATTATCAGAAGCACATACGTATAGTGAAATACTGTATAATGTAAATTAATTAAAGATAAAGGGATAGAAATTAAGCAAGCATTATAAATAGTATTTCATGATAGTACAATACTGCACTGCTGTGAATTCATCCTACAAGTTAATTTTAAAAACCGCAAACAGAGTAAGCCTTTATTAAAAGCGATGTTTCTCTCAGTGAGAACTTAAACAAATTGCTTAAGATCTTAATGAGCAAAATGCCATTTTTAATAAATGGTTGCTATGTTTTTGACTTCCTAAGTGTTAGCGTACTGCTTGCTGCAGTCTTCCTTCTTTCTTATGTTATTCAGTTTTGAAAATTAGCAGGGCTATAAGACTGCACATAACTGACTCTAGCTTTACAGTAGGGATCTATGCACAGCTGTATAAATGTAATGCATTCTATTTCACACATGCATAAAACGAACATGCACAAAATATGTTGTCATTTGCTGAAAAATTAGCTGAGAAAAACTAGTTACTGAAAAAATTTTCTTGAATATTTGCAATGACTGCATATCAGCGTTCATGAGTCATTAATTGATTTCCAAGTGAAAATATCATAAGTGTAGAACACAATAAGTTGGAACATCTTAAATTGAAGCAGTTATAATGTGTGTACATTAACCATATACAGTACTGTAGTACATTACGTATATGATACTGTTTATTTTCATTATTTTAAGCTAAAACATAAAATAAAAAGTGCAAAAATAAGAATGTAAGTATGTTTATTCAGGTATACACAAATACAGTTACATAGCAGCATACATGTTGAGAACCTAGGATAACCCAAAAAAGTCAGACAAGAGTGACTTATTTCCACTGGGGTTCTATACATGTCACCCAAAACCAGCAATTCTCACCTCTTCCTTGGAGAGATGTTCATCTGCATCTCCATCAATCTGTTTGAAGACATTGACCACAGGTGGAGCATCACCAATGGAGATCAGTTCAACGTCAAACACCAGTGTGGCATCTAGAAACAATAGGCCAAGAAAATTCTGAGTACTGTACATCAAGAAAGCTATTTTCATTTTCCAGTAATTACATGGTAAACAAAATGATAATGTTAAAAATAAAACATTAAAATCCATAAATACAAGAAATAAAATACTGTATTTTGACCGAACAGTAATGCAGTATGACAAAAAGTTCACTACCGATTGGGGAAAAAATGAGTTCACTAAATGCATACCAATCATATTGATACCAAAACATGCTGAGCTCATAATGGTTCACGACAGCAATTACAGAAAAATAAGGATAGGTGCAATAAGAATTCCACTGTTAATAATACATAATATGCAGTTTATGGCATTTTATTGGGAAAACGTTTCATCTCTAGGCTGAAATACAGTGGACCCCCGCATAACGATGGCATCACATAGCGATTAATCCGCATACCGCTTACTTTAATCGCAAAAATTTTGCCACGCATACCGATTAAAAACCCGCTCACCGATTTTCGTCCGAGACGCGTCCAATGCACCCTCAGCCAGCCTCACATGTGCCGCCCGTGCCATTGTTTACCAGCCAGCCTCCGCGGTAACATCCAAGCATACACTCGGAATATTTCGTATTATTACAGTGTTTTCGGTGCTGTTTCTGGAAAATAAGTGACCATGGGCCCCAAGAAAGCTTCTAGTGCCAACCGTACACCAATAAGGGTGAGAATTCCCATTGAAATGAAGAAAGAGATCATTGATAAGTATGAAAGTGGAGTGCGTATCGCCGACCTAGTCAAGTTGTACAAGAAACCCCAATCAACCATCGCTACTATTGTGGGCACCAGAAAGACAATCAAGGAAGCTGTTCTTGCCAAAGGTTTAACTGTGTTTTCGAAACAAAGATCGCAAGTGATGGAAGATGTTGAGAGACTCTTATTGGTGTGGATAAATGAAAAACAGCTAGCAGGAGATAGCGTCTCTCAAGCAATCATATGTGAAAAGGCTAGGAAGTTGCATGAGGATTTAATTAAAAAAATGCCTGCAACTAGTGATGATGTGAGTGAATTTAAGGCCAGCAAAGGTTGGTTTGAGAGATTTAAGAAGCGTAGTGGCATCCATAGTGTGATAAGGCATGGTGAGGCTGCCAGTTCGGACCACAAAGCGGCTGAAAAATATGTGCAGGAATTCAAGGAGTACATAGACAGTGAAGGACTGAAACCTGAACAAGTGTTTAATTGTGATGAAACAGGCCTGTTCTGGAAGAAAATGCCAAGCAGGACCTACATTACTCAGGAGGAAAAGGCACTCCCAGGACATAAGCCTATGAAAGACAGGCTTACTTTGTTGATGTGTGCCAATGCTAGTGGTGATTGCAAAGTTAAGCCTTTATTAGTGTATCACTCTGAAACTCCCAGAGCGTTCAGGCAAAAGAATGTCCTCAAGGATAATTTGTGTGTGCTGTGGAGGGCAAACAGTAAGGCATGGGTCACTAGGGACTTTTTCTATAACTGGTTACACCATGCATTTGCCCCCAATGTGAAAGATTACCTAACTGAAAAGAAATTAGACCTTAAGTGCCTCCTGGTGTTAGACAATGCCCCTGGTCATCCTACAGACGTGGCAGAGCGACTTTATGGGGACATGAGCTTCATTAAGGTGAAGTTTTTGCCTCCTAATACCACTCCTCTCCTGCAGCCCATGGACCAGCAGGTTATTGCAAACTTCAAAAAACTGTACACAAAAGCTCTGTTTGAAAGGTGCTTTGTAGTGACCTCAGAAACTCAACTGACTCTAAGAGAGTTTTGGAGAGAGCACTTTAATATCCTCAATTGTGTAAACCTTATAGGTAAGGCTTGGGAGGGAGTGACTAAGAAGACCTTGAACTCTGCTTTGAAGAAACTGTGGCCAGAATGTGTAGACAAAAGGGATTTTGAAGGGTTTGAGGCTAACCCTGAGAATCCTGTGCCAGTTGAGGAATCCATTGTGGCATTGGGAAAGTCCTTGGGGTTGGAGGTTAGTGGGGAGGATGTGGAAGAGTTGGTGGAGGAGGACAATGAAGAACTAACCACTGATGAGCTGATAGATCAACTTCAAGAGCAAGAGGCCAGACCTGGGGAAACTGGTTCAGAGGAGGGGAGAGAGAAATTGAAGAAGTTGCCTACTACAAAGATAAAGGAAATCTGTGCAAAGTGGCTTGAAGTGCAAACCTTCATGGATGAAAATCACCCTCACACAGCTATTGCAAGCCGTGCTGGTGATTATTACACTGACAATGTTGTGAAACACTTTAGGCAAGTCATAAAGGAACGAGAGGTACAGGCCACTATGGACAGATATCTTGTGTGAAAGAAGTCCAGTGACTCTGAAGCTGGCCCTAGTGGCATTAAAAGAAGAAGGGAAGTAACCCCAGAAAAGGACTTGCTACCTCAAGTCCTAATGGAAGGGGATTCCCCTTCTAAACACTAACACTCTCTCTCCCCTCCTCCCATCCCATCAATCATCACCAGATCTTCAATAAAAGTAAGTGTCATGTAATTGTGCATGCCTTTTTCAGTTTGTGTGTATTAAAATTAACATTTCATGTGGTAAAAAAATTTTTTTTTCATACTTTTGGGTGTCTTGCACGGATTAATTTTATTTCCATTATTTCTTATGGGGAAAATTCATTCACATAACGATTATTTCACATAACAATTACCCCTCTTGCACGGATTAAAATCGTTAACCGGGGGTCCACTGTATATCTGTACACTAATGGCCCCTTTCAAGGCAGGTGAAAGTGCAGACCTTGAGAATATACATAGAACTTTCACTGCACATATAAATACAATAAAGAACCTAAATTATTGGGAATGGTTGTAGTCCCTTGATCTGTACTCCTTGAAATGCAGGCAAAAAAATACATGATAATATATGTACTAGGAAAATGCTAGAGGGACTAGTCCAAATCTGCACACAGAAAATGCTCCTTAAAAAAGGGAAAGACTCGGCAGGTGGTGCAACATTCCCTCGAAGAAAAGCAGGGGCACCATGAGTATACTAAGAAACAATACAATATGTGTCAGGGGCCCAAGACTGTTCAACTGCCTCCCAGCATACATAAGGGGGATTGGCAATAGGCCCCTGGCTGTCTTCAAGAAGGTGCTGGACAGGCACCTAAAGTCTGCACCTGATCAGTGGGGCTGTGGTTTGTATGTTGGTTTGCATGTGGCCAGCAGTAACAGCTTGGTTGCTCAGGCCCCTGATCTACCAAGAGGCTTGGTCACAGACCAGGCTGCAGGGGCATTGATCCCCAAAACTCTCTCCAAGTATACTCCAGGTAAAGAGAGTGACTGGGAAAACCTGAAGCTACATGGGGGACGTTGACCCCCGGAACTCTCTCCAGGTAAACTCCAGGTAAAACCAGAAATGTGGAGGGCTAAGACGATTGAGGTGGTACTGAAAAATCTAATGCACCAACATGTTAGGGACATTACCAGAGAGAGAGAGAGAGGCAGAGATGAACCAGCAAGACTGGACCTCATATTCAGCTTGAGTAGTTTAGACATTAGGGATATCACTTAAGAAAGGTCCCTCAGAGTTAGCAATCATGTGGTCCTGAGCCTCGACTACATTGTAGAGCTAGCAGTGGAAAGTGAAGCAACACGAGGATGGGAGAAGTCAAACTACAAAAGAGGGGACTACACAGGCATAAGGCAATTCCTGTGCAAGGTGCAAGGGCAAGAGAGCTGGAGGGAAAGACAGTAAATGAGATGATGGATCACATGACCACAAAGTGCAGAGAGGCAGAGGAGATAAGATTTCGTTCGGATTTTTAACCCCAGAGGATTAGCCACCCAGGATAACCCAAGAAAGTCAGTGCATCATCGAGGACTGTCTAACTTATTTCCACTGGGGTCCTTAATCTTGTCCCCCAGGATGTGACCCACACCAGTCGACTAACACCCAGGTACCTATTTGCTGCTAGGTGAACAGGACAACAGGTGTAAGGAAACATGTCAAAATATTTCCACCC